>NW_013667327.1:64118-78944 GCF_000517525.1 Limulus polyphemus | reverse complement strand
CACAACATAAATAGAGCAAGTGGTAATCACAACATAAAAAGAGCAAGTGGTAATCACAACATAAAAAGAGCAAGTGGTAATCACAACATAAAAAAGAGCAAGTGGTAATCACAACATAAAAAGAGCAAGTGGTAATCGCAACATAAAAAGAGCAAGTGGTAATCACAACATAAAAATACCAAGTGGTGATCACATCATAAAAAGAGCAAGTGGTAATCACAACATAAAAAGAGCAAGTGGTAGTATTCTTTCAGCGCTAATGTTGATTATTAAATCTGTTCAAAGTCCATTTCTGCCCTTTTAACTACTTCTTCCAGAGGAGATCGTACCCATTCATATGGATATCCTTATGCAATATTGCCTTACAATAGATTTTCCATTGTAACAAGTTTATAGAAAGGCCAGTGACATTAAGTATAGGCCACACATCATAACAAATAATCCATAGACTCTCCACTAACAATGTATCCGTTCGTACATAGAGGTCGGCTTCCAAGACCAAAGTTAAGTACAAAGATTCGTTGTAGCCACATCGAAAGATTTGAAACGTATGTGATGGAAAACGAATTGTCCTGATTTCAGTTTCTTCGGTCACCATTCACATGAACAGTCGTTAATTTCGAGGGTATTGCTTTAAATTGGTTTGGGATGTGTTGTTCTAAACGCCCATGGAAATCTCTGAAGGCTCCATTCATTAACATGCTTCCTTGAAAATGTTTGTAACATTAATCTCAAGTCATATGTTTACTGGAGCAGCATTGCACTATCGTATGGTCAGAAATGTTGTGTGAAAGATAAGTGCCAAACATGCTGTTTGTAGCGCCATGGCTAGTATCTATGGTGACGCAGTAATACGTTATCATCAAGTACGATAGAACTTAATAGTAGGAATCGTGATGAAACAATATGGCGGCCATAAAAATCGATCGTTTGAAACCTTCTTTAAAATGTCCGAATATTTACAATGACTGTTTCATGGCATTGACTGAGCAAAACTAAAGCTTACTGTACTTATAACGCCGCCTAAATCGCTATATACGTGTTTATGGAATGAATCAAAATTTCACTATTTCAACGAATTTTCATCTAAGTAAGTAACTGACTTTTCCAGATAAGTATATAGAAAATTAGAGCTCTAATTATTTTATAGACCTCCTCGGTCTGTGGTTACAAATATTCCTTTCTTGTCCCGAAAAGGATGCTGGTAAACATGTTTCGCGTGCAGTTGCCACAAAAACGTGCTCGCATTTCAATGCCGTGTTGTTTTGTTTGTTTTTGTTTTTTAATTATGCACAAAGCTACACAAGGGCTATCTGTGCTCTGCCCACCACGGGTATCGAAACCCGGTTTCTAGCGTTGTAAGTCCGCAGACACTGGGGGGCTCAATGCCGTGTATATGGGCGCTATTTTGTTGACTAACTAGCTCTACTCCCTTTAGCCTATCTATTCAAGATTAGGTACAGCTAACCGATGTGTAGTTTGACACAAGTATTCTAAAACAAACAAACCTATTTTCATTTCCTGTTGTTATTGTTTTGTTGTTGTTGTTGTTTTCTGACATTTTGCTTAATCAGTACATGTCTATTTCTCTTTATTTCACGTCATTCTAATTATTGCGTAGTAGCGCTTTAAAAAGGCTAATTAACTTTAAAGAAAAGTGATAAAAAGTGGCTTGATATTTTTTCTAAATTTATTCTTCGTTCAGGTGATTTCTCTTTTTCTATTATATAAAAATTTTAATGTAAACTTTTTTTAACATTCGTTACGTATAGCCCCCCAGTGGCACAACGGTATGTCTGGTCTGCTGACTTACAACGCTAGAATCCTGGTTTCGATACCCGTTGTTGGCAGAGCACAGATAGCCCATTGTGTAGAATTACAAACAAACGCTACGAAGAATGTTATCCCGCTTTTTTTAAAAGTATATGCATTGGACTATCGCAATCGTCAGCAAATCTACGCAGCAAGAAAAAAATATATAGGCGGAAGAAACAAAGTGATTTTTTTAGTTTGTTCAATTTTACAACAAGTATGTAGTGTCCGTTCGAAGAGAAATGTAAAATATGCATATACCTAAACCATAAAGACAGTGAAACATTTGGAAAGGTAATTTCTAGATTGTATGAATAGAGAAAGAGTTATTATACATTGTACTTGATCATCTAGTGCACATGTGTCATATTTAACCTTAAAATTTTTCGTAAGTCGACATTTGCCAGATTTTTCTTTCCTAAGACGTGGAAAATTGTTCGAAGACTACTTATGTCCCACGTGAAAAAAAAAGGTTATGAGAAATGAATACGTTTTGCAAGTTGACATTTCTAACGACATAAAGCAACCATAACTCTCATTTCATCATATAGTCGTACGGTATATGAATTTACTTATATTGTTCAGAACTTAACTGGGTTTCTTTTAATAAGATACTTCATTTTACTATCCCAGTATTTTAAAGCCAAAAAAAAAAAGTCTTATTGTTTATGCACGAGAAACTCAAGAAAATCGTGGTTGCCATGGTTACTGACGAAATGAAATTTGTCTTTAAACTTTATATTAGATCAGTGCGGTGACGTCAAACTAAAATTGTTGTTGGTTGGTTTTGAGTTTTCTCCAGCAGTTAATAATATCTAAAGTTTACACACTTCCCAGACACTGCGTTATTCGAGGAAGAAAATGTGTAATCAATATTGTTCCCATTTGCCAAGAAACCACTTCAACAAAATTAAACACTCCTTCGCCTCGTTTCAGTCACTGTGGTTAAAAACTAGTAATCATGTTTGCATTTAAAGTAGTAGAAAATTTTCAGTTCCTTAGTATCACGAATTAACTTTTGGCCTAAACATCTTATCCAAAAAATAGCCTATTCAATTTATTCACTATCGAAGCTGCAAACCGTTTACCAAAATAAATCACACCTACCCAAAATAAATCACACCTACTTACCATCAGTAGGTGTCACAAACATCAAAGAAACATTAAACTTTTGGCACTTGCTTGAAGTGTTATATCAAATATACCGTCGAAAAACGTTAAAACAGAAAACAAAAGTAAAATAGGTTATACCTTGCGAAAATTTACAAATCTTAAAGTTCGAAAACATTAATGACAATAATGACATTTAATAAGTTTGGCAACCATTTTAAGAAACTGATGAATAGTCATAATGTGACAGGCCTGACACAGGCTTCCAAGTTTCTGTGACGTTTTTCAACATCTATCATATTAGTCTTTTTCTTGTAAACCAGAAAGTTTACAATTCAAAAATAGCTTTTAATGAAAAATGTCACGACGAATGAGTGTTTTAACGAAAGGCGTGCATGACTGAAACTAAATTACTATTAGAAATGTGCCCCCCCCCCAGTGGCACGGCGGTATGTCTGCGGTCTTACAACGCTAGAAACCGGGTTTCGATACCCGTGGTTGGCATAGCACGGATTGCCCATTGTGTAGCTTTGTGCTTAACTTCAAACAAACTAGAAACGTAAGATTTCGATAAACATTTCAAGATATTTAACATTGTAGTTTCGTTATATGATAATTTCTTTTGGTTATAAATTTTTGTATTTTCAAGAGACATATTTTGCATTCTAAGACTTCTAAAAAATGATAATAAATTATCACTAAGCATGTTGTTAAAATTCCCTGCTGTTATTATACGAACAACAATTTTTCATTCTGTCACCTAACGGTGCAATTTAGCATTCCTTCTACCATTCTCAGACAAATATGACGTGTTATGTATGTTTAACTATAATCCTGTCATTAAATTTGTAAAACCACGGCATGTTCTCAGACTGTTCTTCTCAGACCATGAATTTTTTTCCGTGTTAAAATTTCACGCTTAAGGAACTTTCAATGGTATGATTTTTTAACATCAGGAGTTATCTTGTTTTCACTAACCTTTATTATTTTAATATCTTAAAATAATATTTTGACACATATGTATTAACAGTAAATTTTATTGGTGCTGTTTTTACTGGCATGGTTTCCAGACGAGTTTGTTTGTATTTAAGCACAAAGCTACACAATGGGCTATCTGTGCTCTGCCCATCACGGGTATCAACACCCGGTTTCTAGCTCTGTAAGTCCGCAGACATACCGCTGTGCCACTGGGGGGCAGTTTCCAGACGAGAGGCATTATCTAGATCCTTTCTTCATTTCTTTATATTCTTTGAAAATGAACAACAGCTGAATTAAAAACAGATTTCAATGCGTGTAGACGTTGTGTAAAATAACTAAGCAGCGAACTGAGAGAGTTTCAAAAAAAAATGTATTTCTTGCCAGAAAATATTCGTACCTAGACTAATTTATTCAAACAAGAGTTTAAGCTTCATTTTCGAATACGTATTAAGATTCTTAGTTATTAAATTATCAGCCAGATTTTTATGTTTAAACTGGTAAAATGGCATGAAATAAAGGTGCTGCTCATTTACCTATGTAAACAAACTATGATAACGATCAAACCTTTCAACTAGTTATGTTTAATAATAATACGTCAAATCCTTGTCGACTCCTCACTTATGTTATAAAACTATCAACCCTTTATTGTGAGTTTTAATAATAACACACCACACTGTTGTGATTCATCACTGCAACCAAAAGTGTTATAAAACTATCAACCCTCTAAAGTGAGTTTTAATATAACACTTTTGGTTACAGTGATGAATCACAACAGTGTGGTGTGTTATTAGAACTATCAACCCTTTAAAGTGAGTTTTAATAAAAACACACTACACTGTTGTGATTCGTCACAGTAACGGAAAGAGTTATAAGGTCACACTGTTGTGAATTAGCAGTAAAATTGCATTCAAATACATAGCAGTACGTTTGCCAGTACATGTGGCAGTTACTTTTTATGTAACCCTAAAATAATGATACTAATATATCATTAATATACAGTTGATTTGACCATAAAATTACGGTTTGACTGTGGAATTAAAAATTGATCTCTGAGCAATTAATATACGGTTCATTTGATTGTAGATTTACAGAGAGAAATTTAATGACCTGTTAATGTAGAGTTAAATTAACTCACATTCTGAGAGCTTTCTATATATTATGAGGATTTTGTGTCAGTAAGTCAGGCTGTTAACACATTTAAAAATTCTGTATATACCACACACTAAATTTAACAAAACACTAGCTTATTGCACCTTTTCTGAAACTAATATATTTATCCGTAAACTATATTTAAACATCTATTAACTAGTGCAATGGTCTTAGCTCTTTTAAAGTAACATACATAATTATAATGTATTTATTTTTCAAACGCTTGATCTTGAGCTGTAACAACAGAACGCAATAATAATAAAGAAATAGCTATCCTTGATTAGAAAAACAAAGCATGGGTTGGACACATAAGATCAAAATTAACATTAAAATATTCATGTAATACAGGATATTGTCCCCTAGGAATCTGCCACGGTCGTGTGACAAATAGATAATTATAATTATAATTATAATTTTCAACACACATAATTTATCCGATAAATGACAGGATAACCCATTTTTTTATAAGTTATACAGATATCATACGTTTTAATTGTAACTATGAGTTCGAATGTATTAAATTCCCCCGTTGGCACAGTTGTGCGTATGAGGGCTTATAACGCTCAAAATCGAGTTTCAATACTCGGGATGGGCAGAGCACCGATAGCCCATTGTGTATCTTCGCGCTTTCCAATAAAAAAACAAAATGTTAAAATCAGATTGTGATTATAAATTTCACCAATGTGAAATTTACAACTCAGACTTGTTTTTGTTTCGTTGTTTTGTTTTGTTTTTTAACAAGGTGTGGTTGCAGCTTCTTTGCTGGTCCCTAAACAACTATAAATATTCATGAATGAGATTGTTAAGGTATGGCTACTCAAATTTCCTTCACTTTTACCCAACTTGAAAAAACATCCAACTAATTTGGTTATAATACACTACACCACTTGGTTGTCACACATCTTCAGTTGTTTCCGGAACGTCATGTCAGCCTTAAAACAATGGTTCTTGATGTAACTGCAAGAATTTAGTATTTTAGGATGGATGGAACTCTTCTTCTTATAGTAGTATTGTTGTAGTATTGTTCCTTTTCTCAAGATTTATCACTGCCAGCATCATTGGAATCACATTTGCATCCACATATAACTCAATGTTAAGTACAATGCTTATCAGATACACCGAGAGTTAATCTTGCAGATACACCACGCAGACAAATTACAGCGAATGAGTTTGGAGAGAAATGCTCAGTAAATAAATATCAACTAAAATTAACTGATCTTCTTGTACTTTATACTTCAGATATTATGTTTTGGTGGAAATTGGGGTCTGTCCTACTGGACTGTATGTATAAAATGTTATAATTACGAGTGCACGTACCCTACAGTTCCCCCTCTATATAACAAGCTCAATTAAACGGATAATTTCCAAATAAAACGTTATCAAATGTTATTTTGGAAACACACCTCTCCTACTTTACTGATATTGTTTAATGAAAAACTGCAACTCTGACTAAATTTCAACGTTGCTCCCAGCTCTTTTGTAGACGCAACGTTAAAGTCATTATAGGCAGAAAACACAACTACTGTTGCCAAACTGAAGATAACATTGTGAGGATGATGCGTTCTACCACTAAAAAACAAGTGTCTGAAGAAAACAGACCAATGTTCTGTCACAACATGTTGTGTGCTCACAAAAAAATAAAACCACTTAATTATCCTTATAAGTCGTTGTCAGTCAATTTACTGTTATATTTGCATAGTTTGCTTCCATAAACAAGTAATAATCACTTATGCTTAAAAATCAAGCAAACGGTTGATATTAAGGCAGAATGTTAGGATAGGAAAAACTCTGATACATACATCTCGTGTTCCGACAAGCCCTTAACAGCCAAATACAGTTCAATATTCAGACGACTTCTAGCATGTGTTCTTCAATTGGATTACAAAGTTCATTGTCCGATTATAATGTTCCCCTTTAATCCTTAATATCTTGATTGAATGGTACGCCAACTTCTTACAGTTTAAAACTTTTAAAGTTGGCTTCATCAAGTAGTTTAAGTGTGTGTGTGCTGGAACCTTTAATGATCTTTCAACAAGCCTGTTTTATTCTTCTATATTACAAAGTAATTAGCTATACCATAGAACGTTTAGAAAGTCGTTTTCAAAGTATACTGTATGAATTAATGTGCATATTAAAATTCCTGAAAAGGCTTTGCTACCTGATATAGAACACAGTCAATAAAGGCAGCCTCAACAGTAGTGTAAAAATGCAGGCAACAGATATACCTGCAATGTCAATACAAAGCTGAAATATCAAAAGATATTGTCTTTTTGGGACCGATACGATTTTTATGCATATTTTTACATTCAGTGTTGTGTTATTGTTCTATAACATTGTTGAAACAGCTGCGTCTTTTCCAATTGGTCACCAGCGTTCTCAAATATACTTTTCCTCTATTTATTTTTTTATTTTTTGTATCACTTTGTATTTAGTCCTTAAAGCGGCTGCTCGAAAATTAAACTTACAAATTAGATTAACACGAACAGGTTCTTGTAACTCAAATGCCCACAGGAATGTCTGCCTAAAATATACTTTGAAACTCAATACACGATCGTTAATTAAACTTGTTAGCCTACACTGTAGAAGAAAACTTTTCTTTAGACTTTCCGAAAAATCATGTTATACTTTTAACTTTGATCTCGTAATTCGTGACGTTTAAGCATCAGCCGAAGTATGCATGAAAATAACTTTTAAATTATAACATTAAATGCGCAGAGAATATTCTAAATTTCGTGCGTAGTTTAATAGAATTATGAACGATCAAGTAAGGATAGAAAAGTTATTCATAAAAATAACTGTATATCTACAGAATCTCGTCAGCAGCTATAACCCCTGAAAAGGTACAAAACCCAAACATCAGAACACAAGATATGAGTAGTTTAATTCACAAATACTGACACCGCCTGGGTGTTTATTATAGCATTGCTTAATAGGGCTTTAAAGTCTGATTAAGATACTTATTAACGTCGTTTAATAGGTTAATGAAGTCTGAACAAGGTACAAACAAACATAGTTTAACAGATCAATAAAGTCTGAACAAGGTACATACAAACATCTTGATCGCCCTATTAAACGACGTTTGTATGTACCTTGTTCAGACTTTATTGATCTGTTAAACTATGTTTGTATGTACCTTGTTCAGACTTCATTGACCTATTAAACAACGTTAATCTATATCGTAATTAGACTTGATCGCCCTATTAAACGACGTTTGTATGTACCTTGTTCAGACTTTATTGATCTGTTAAACTTCTAATTACGATATAGATTAACGTTGTTTAATAGGTCAATGGAGTCAATCTATACACCCAGATTTGTGGTATTTCATTATAATTAGAATGTTTGATAACTGCCCATCTTCCCAGTTAGGCCTAAAAGATAAACTACTAACGCCTCTGTTTTGAAAATTGTACTAAATCTAGTGAGAAATATATCATTCATTGAACACTGTATGATTGATATGTAAATGTTTATCTGTCACTTACGTTATGGCATTTTTAGATTTGAGTGACTGTTTGTTTGAAGTTAAGCACAAAGCTACACAATGCGCTATCTCTGCTCTGCCCACCACGGGTATCGAAACCCAGTTTTTAGCGTTATAAGTTCGCAGACATACCGCTGTGCCACTGGGGGGAGGCGATTTGTATTAACGTCTGGTGACAAAGAGTCATTATTGGTTGGTTAAATCGTGCGATTATTGGCCTAAGTCACTGCAAACCGAATCTAGCAAGTGATTGGAGACTCGTATAGCTGGCTTCTTTACTTGTTGGTTAGCAATTTCCCTTCTTGAAATAACTTTTATAGGTTCTTAGAAAGTCTAGCAGCAACAAAACCGTTTATTTTCTTCACGATTTTGTTACAAAGTATAAGGCTTATAATAGCAAAACACATTTTAACTATAATGTTAAGTTTTAAAATGATCAAATGACTTGTAAATTACGTATAGAAGCACTCTAGGCAAGTGTGCGTACGCACCGCACCTATATCTTAAGTTTCTGATGATATTTTGAGCATATAACCTAACTAAGGTAACATGAAATACTGCACGTATCTATAGTATATGATGGAACTTGGCCAATGGGCATTATGTGGTTTAACGGGGAATGAATAAGCTATTTCAGGCAGGTGTAATTCGAACTGAGACTTCTTCGTGGATAGTGATGGACCAATTTTCACAGGGACGCCTGAAGGCGTTCTCATTCTTAGGCAACCAGACCACCAGTTGTCATCTTTGATAAATAAGCCAAACTAGATTATTTGTAGCTACAGAAACCTCTTTTGTTGAATCAGAGAAATACGGCATAGTGTTATCGATCTAGGCCCCGCAGCTCGTTAGTAAGTTGTTCCATAGGTTCTACATTTCTAACTACATATTTCCCTTGTCGAACCGGATTCAGTTTCATTTTACGTGCGCGTTGAAATGTGTTTGTCGGGATCTGTTTCTTCTTTTTTTTTTCTTACCTTAAGACGAAAAATGTCAGCAAAGATAACGAAACCTAGATAGTAAGTTCATGTTGGCACCAAGATGAATTTTAACTTACGAAAGAACATTTCTATTTTATGTGATAGAAGTCGTTTTCTTTTTTTTTTAGTTTTTGTTAATTAACAGCCAATTTGATAAACTTTATCTTACCAAATACATATTTAATTACACTGTGACTTATGCTTAGTCACAATGTTAACAATCTAACACTACAACGTTATCGGACAAGTAATAAAAATAATTTGTAATAATTAAGTTTGATCTAGGAATGGCAATGCCGAAAAGTACAGGAACAAGGTAGGGATGAATACACAAAACCGTACAAAAATCCCGACATAAGTAACCAGTAAGTACTGAGTAAATCTTACAAACTTATGGTTATTAGCCACTATAAGACTGTATAGCACTATACAGTCTAAATGCTTTTATTCAAATCTGAATCCAAGCAACCGACAGGAATTCAACATTTAGTTGTAGATAAAAGTTATTCTTGAAAAGATTTGGCTACTTAGGTATTGATTTTTTGTATGATTTTGTGTATTCGTCCCTACCATGTTTTTGTAATTTTTAGCATTGCCATTCCTAGATCATACCTAATTTGTACAATTTTTTTATTATTTCTTTGCCTTCTTTTAAAAAACAATTACTGAAATAGGTTGGTAAGTGAACATTTGTTATATTTTTTATAGTTCAATGGTAATACATGTTGTTAATATCATATCGGTTTTTTTTTATTTCACTTGTGGAACGACCTCAGATATTGATATTATATCATAATGGACTATAATAGATTATTAATCAACACTGGTCCAAATCTTGACTTTTGAGACTTAATGTTGAGGAACCTACAGTAAGAAAAGAACATGTGGAAAACTTATAGCTGTATCAACCCTATATTATTTTGACACTGCCATCCCTACATCATTTAACATTTACAAAATGTTTTTATTACTTGTTTTGTGACGTTTTTTCCCTCAACTGAAAGTTCATGTATTATATAAGTGTGTGTAATAAAATTTTATATTATGTGTATTGATTTTTTTACTCCTTCACTTCGTACATAATATAGGGGTTGGCTACCTAAAGACACCGATTGTATAGTGTACAAAGCATTGAGTATCTACATCTTGCAGTCATCTAATGTTCGTATAATATTGGCTGGTAATTCCTGTTTCACCATGTGTTTGAGCTTTTTTAAAGGAACAACAGATTTCTGTAAGAAAGCTAACTGCAAGGGTCAATGATAACGTCATTTACATTAGAATTAGGATTTTTTTAGCTTCTACTAAATACTACTATGCTTAATGATAGCATGTTCCCAAGTGCTCTTAAAATGGTTTTCTGTCGAACTAAAGCCATAACGAAAACTTTACGCGTTTTTTGGCTAGCGAGGGAAAAGAAAGGTGAACAATTTGGCTCTTTAGCTAGTTCCCAGTTCCCCAGTTTAGAAACACTTTTCAGTGATATTGGGAATCTCAAAGCTGTGAAACAATCGATAATGGCAATGAAGTGCTCACATAAGGATATAACCTAACTTTAACAATTATTTGTAAACATCATAGAGTGATAGATTGAATGCGGTATTCATTTGTTTCTCAGCCCATTTCTACATACTAAGCAGTGATGTAGTTAGTTTGTTTGTTTGCTTTAATTAAGCACAAAGCTACACAATGGGCTATCTGTGCTCTGCCCACCACGGGTATCGAAACCCGAATTCTAGCGTTGTAAGTCCGCAGACATACCGCTGTGCCACTGGGGGCGATGTGTTTAGTAATAATCAAAGTAAGAAACAGTCTAGGGTGTAATATAGAGTAATTTTAAAATGAAAATAATTCTACCGAATAATTAATTATACCATAGTCTCAGTGCGTTTACAATATTACCTTCTTTGTTATTCTCTCTAGTTGAGCTCGTACACTCCGGATAGCCAACGGGAGTGTGGAGGCGAGCATTTAGTTTCTCTCTATATATATAGTATAAGCTTCTTGTTTCTTTAGCAGCGCAAAATGTAAAAATTCTGCTTTATCTCAAATAGAAATGATATCTCATAACCACAGCAAAATAACTCAACTTGGCATTATTCACATGACATTACTTTAATCATGTGCTGTAAATCCGTTTCGCTCCGAATTCATCAAAGAATCGTTACTGAGTTACATTGAACAAAATATAATAAGGTGAATAAAATAATGCTGTGCGAGTAATGCCAAGTTACTTTATCTTGCTATGTTTATGAGATATCATCTACTGTTTGACCTAAAGCAGAATTTTAGTTGATAGTTTTTGTGTTACATCAACCCCCACACACATACACTGTAATCACTATTAGTGGATAAACTGATGGTTCATTACGATCTATGTATTAAAATTGACTACAGAAACATTTTTTTTTTTAAATGAGTATAGCTGGGATTGCATCCCCGACCTCCCATATACGAAGCGTGTGCTGTGCCATAAGGCCAAAGCCCAAATATTTTATCACATTATCAAGTAGAATACTATACATATGAGAAGGGTATATATTTTAAACAGATAAATCCTTTTAAAAAACGCCGTTGTTGTATAGTTGTTATACAGTTGGACATGAATGAAACAAGACCTATACAACAACGGCGTTTTTAAAGGATTTATCTGTTTAAAATATATATATATATATATATACCCTTCTCATATGTAAGCAGAATATGGAGTTGTTGTATTTAGGTTTTAGATAAAGAAGTGTTTAAACATGGAATGACTATGAATGAAATATATTTCTGTACACAACATTCTTTATATAAACAACTTGTCTTTCTAGATAGTCACCATCTTTGACAAAGATCTTGTAATTTTTTCTTGATCGAACTCTTGATAAAGCAAAGTTATGAAATAGTTATAGAACAATGAATTTTTAAAATTATGGTATCAAGAAGTTTAAAAATCAACTTGTAAACAAAACGAAAACTAAAGCAGTTTTATCTTTTCCTTTTTATCTTGGCTACAAAAACCACCGTTTTGTATCATTTCAACAGATGAATAACTACAAATTCTACATAAAGAGAGATAAGCGCTCGACAGACTACAGGTTTTTTTTGTTGTTGTTGTTGTATTCAAGAAGAATCTAGAATAAATTTTTTTTTGCCTTTGCAAAAAGCGAAAGAATATTCAAACAGTGCTAATTAAAACAGTAAAAACTTCTAAGTGGTTGAGTAGTAAACGTAACAAAAAAACATGGCTGATATATAGCACCGTTTTTCTGGTGCTCAGAGCAGCAGGTTTAGAAAATCAAAATGTCAACGCGACGCACTCAAAGAAAGGGAAATAAAAAGTTCCTGTTACGCTATAAAGAAATTGCATGCAGTGTCGCATGATAAAGATAACTCTATGGAGGAAAATAAAGAGAACATACCTGTATATTTGATTTGGGAGACCTGCTAACTAGTCCAAAATTGACACTTGTGACAAAAAAAAAGGAACGAGTTCAGTATCAACAAGCATTTTTCAGATTTTTGTCCCTGGAAAACATTAGTAGTGTTGGTACGACCAAAACTCAGAAAACTTAAGGCAATGGTGCCGTCCCTTACGAAATCAAGTGTCGCCCAGTGAGACAGCAGTAAGATCACGGACTTACAACGCTAAAATATGGGGTTCGATTCCCAGCGATGTACGCAGCAGATAGTCCAATGTGACTTTGCTCTGAAAAATTAACAAAAAAAACAAAACCAAAAGTATGAGAAAAGAGCCATCATAAAAGGCAATAATAATGTTAATTAGAGACTAGGATCCAATAGCTTTTGTTGTAGTTGTTCTTGGACATACAATACACATTCTCTGAAACGCAGCCAACTGGTGCACCGTGACATCGATATTCTTTGTAAGTCTACTTTTCTGTTTCAGCTTATCGGAAGGAAAGTATTAATGCAACATGTCCCCCAGCTAACTGTGACGATACTGAGTGATGACACACGATGGGAAAGTGGAATTCATGTTCTTCGTGATTCCTAATATCGGCTTACGATGGTTTGATATCCACTGCATGCAAAAGATTAGTCTTCACAAGTATCAGTAAAGCAAAGTCGCATTTCAAAGCAAAAGCGATTGATGTAAGGACGTTAACTTTCAAAGCTATGACTAGTATTTTGGTATGACACGACTTACTTTCATGAAATCAACTTCTCTAGAAACAGCAAAATAATGAAACTGAATATCTCAAGCAAATAAAAATATTTTTTCGTCAATGCAGGACTAGTGGACCCAAAGGAACTCGCAGAAGAAATGGGAATATTTGTGAAATTTGTATAAGAACAACAGGTTCTCTCTCAAAATATGAAAGACAATTAAAGCAGTAAAGAGCAAAATGTAATATTTCAAGACAATGTGTTCAACAATAATGTCGACACATACACTGCATCTGTGGAAGTGTAGTTTCAGAAAGTACAACAATAAAGTGTTTAGCTTCCATCTTACAATACTGATTTATTGAAAATGAGCTGAAGAAAAACTTGCTTGAACACAGACATTGAATCTGTGGAAGTGTAGTTTCAGAAAATACAACAATAAAGTGTTTAGCTTCCATCCTACAACACTGACTTGTTGAAAATGAGCTGAAGAAAAAATTGCTGGAATATTACTTTCATCTCTGAAGCAACTTATTAAATGATAACTCATCTTTTGTTGTCATCATAACTGTGTGAAAAATTGCAAGTTGTGAATGCGCTATAAGAGTGACAGTCATATCCCACCATTTGATCGGATAGTAATAGCCTAAGAGTTGGTGGTGAGTGATGTCGACTAACTGCGTTTTCTCTAATCTATCTGTTCAAAATAAATTATAAACGGCTTAGATAACCTTTGTGTGAAATTTTGGACAAAAACTTTCTGATACTTCATTATATAAGCTGTTTTCTAAACAGTATAGGAATAAATTATTTTCATGTGGTTTTATAAACAACTTAGCTCACAATCAATACCATATTGGTATAAACACTTCTCTTAAAACTTTATTCAAATCACGAAGTACACCGTTGGGCTGAGCGTGGCCGAATGGCTAGCGTGCAGAACTATAACACAGGCCTGCAATGGTTTTAATGTCTTGAAATTTTTGCATGTTCTACTTTAATTCCTGTACGCTGAAACCGAAAATAATATCCATTTTTCTCCATCATGTACAGATCTTTCACAAAACGTCATAACGCAGTACATAAAAGAAAGACCACAACACGTAATTTTGACCCAAAACAAAATCAGGATGAATGAGGATGCATATTCGTTTGACATCAATGTTCTTCCCTTTTCTTCAGTTTGTTTGTATTTTT
>NW_013667327.1:57259-63217 GCF_000517525.1 Limulus polyphemus | reverse complement strand
TTTGTATTTTTGTTAACAAACATAATAATAAAAACTGTTCCCTGTGGTAAACGAAATAATAAGTTAATCTAAGTAAGAGTTGTTTTTTTTCACTCCGACTTGTAAAAAAGTCCTTACGCGATAGAATAAAATGAATTTTATTTTCGAAATCTGCGTAACTGAATTTTGGAAAATCCGCTAATAAAGCCAAAACAACTTTTATGAAGTTTATATTCGCAGGTCTGTGTAATCTGTCCCATTATTCAGTCAGACCAGAGTAGTCTGCTAAGATTTAGCAGTGGGTGCGAGCTTACTGCCCTCTAGTCTATCACTACAAAATTAGGAACGTGTAGCGCAGGTAGCTCTCGAGTAGCTTTGCCCGAAATTCAACAAACATAAGTTAATAGTATCTCCACGTGGATCGCATAATCAAACATTTTACTGGCTCGTGGAAAGAAGAATTAATTTCTTCCAAGTTACGTTCTAATTCATCCAGAGAGAGCAAAAGAGTTTCTAGAGAAGTTAAGTTTTTTTTAATTCATTTGAAACATGGTTTCTCTCTACTCCTCTACACAGGGACAGGAACTGACAATGAACAAGATCGCATTTTAACATCCATATAATTAAACGTTTTGAACTGAGGGTTAAAAATGTTCGCACAATCACTAGAAACTCAAATATTTGCATCTACCGTTTAGACAGAGATGAAAAAAAAATGTGTTTAATATTTAAAATTCATTCTCCATTTTAACCCTCTGTTGCATGCATTATTGAAATACGATGGAAAAAAGGTTGTCTTTGAATTCCTTACTTAAATAGGTCTACATTGAAATGTTTGGTGAAATATATTGATAAGTTTGTTTGACGTTAAGTACAAAGTTACACAACGAGCTTTCTGGCCGCTGTGCCACTGGGGATGGAGGGTGGGGGCATTTTGGTAAGTTATGAATGTGTACATTTCATAGAAGTGACATTGTTAAACTGACGAACCAACAAAGGTAATTCTATAGTTTATTTAGATTGTTAACTGGAAGTAAGAGTATTCACTACAGAAGTAAAGCACTGCATTTCTACGATTATTAAGTAATAAAATAGGTTTTTACATGTACTTTACAACGTGCAAAAGAGAAGTAACTTAGAAATTGAATAAAGTTCCCATAAATATCCCATAAAGTTAAGTTATGGACAGTTAACATAAGAAAAACTGTTCTATTTTCTAAAAATGTTTAATTATAATATCAAAAAATGTATAAGAACATTTAAGCTTAAATGTAGAAAAAAAAAGTACTTTCCCTCTGTCAGTATTTCCATGCTTAAAATCGTATCGAAATTAAAACTGTACAAACTGCGCACACGTATATAAAGATGCTTTTAATAAAATTAATCTTCACATGGTATCTTGTGGTAAACACCAAGGGTAAACTAGTTTTTGTTTTGTTTTGTTTTGAGACATGAATTTATTAGTTCGGTTTCTCGTCATTGTTCTTGTACAGTCAAAATTTCAATGCAGTCTTCGTAATTTTATCATAGTAATCAATCAGGCAGTGGGATTTGTCGGGTTTTGGAAGAAATAAAAAGAGATGAACTGATTCTTGATATAATGGAAAGAAAATTGTAGTTGATATTAACTTAAACTTATCTGTCAAAGGATAACCTTCATATATGATCATGCCTAACATTAACTTTAATTTTTCTCAATCATACATAGATAGAAATTCATTGCTTTGTACTGAAATATAATAAGTTTCAAGAATAGAAGTAAGTCGGAAAGGATTTAGCAATGAATTACAATTTCTCATTCAACAGAGAAAAAAATATTACCTTGAGTTGTAATCATCTTCATTTCGCGACTGAAATACGTTTTCTCTAATCCTTGGAACAATTTTATTCTATTTGACTAATGCAGTAAGAACTAAAGGATTTTTTGCTCTTCGTATTTATTATAGAGTTATTTATCTAGGCCTTACATGAATACATGCAACGTTAGAGTAGACGACAGACAGGGAATCTGTAATATGTTCTACCCAAACGGAGAAATAAGTAAGGAAATTTGTTAAGGTTCTCATTACCTGTTCGTGATTCGAATATATCTATTGTAACGAGCAAGCTTTTCCACTGATCATTCTTCACGTTCTGACAGGAAATTAAGAGAATTAGTCATTATTTTGGAACGTCTATGGGAAGATCTGGTCTGCTTAACTTTTAGGAATATTGTACACTTAATTTTATGTATCATTTGATGTATTTATTTTAATCACAGTTATTTGCACCTGCTTTAGCGATGAAGTTTCGCAGTACAAGCCATTAGGAAACAATGTGGATCTATTTATTTGAAAATGTGAACAGCTGACGTATATACATACACACATAGACGGAAGGCATCTAGTCAAACCCACACACCGCCAACTTTTGGGCTATTCTTTACCAACGAATAGTGGAATTGACCGTCACGTAATAATTCCCCCACTACTAAAAAGGCGAACATGTTCAGTGATAGGATTCGAAGCCGCGATCCACGTATTGAGAGTCGAGTGCCTTAACCACCAGGTCATGACAGGCCTTTTGAAGCGTGTATAATGTTATTTATAACATAAACCACGTTGATCGTGTAAGTTATTACTTTTCCATCGATTAAACAATAAATATTACAAACTATGTGACTACAGATTGATAAGAAGTTTTGAAAAGTTTATTAATCTCATCACTTGTCTACTCGACAGGTAAGAATTAACTGATGTAGGACAACACCAATCAAGAAGTTATGAGTCGGTGAGCAATTCGATTAAACGTATTGTTGATATAATAAAGATTTTTTGATTTTTTTTTTGGCTAATAGCTATCTTGATTTTTCTTTCTCAGTGGATTCAGTTTCCTTCTTATTTTGTCGAAAATGTGGTTAAGCGTCTTTCGAGTTTACGGTAATCCAGACGAACTACAGACGACCAGTTGTTGTATTTTTAATGTAGTCAGAATTATTTAGTATTACTTAGTCGTTGTTATTGTTATTTTTAATGTAGTCAGAATTATTTAGTATTACTTAGTCGTTGTTATTGTTATTTTTAATGTAGTCAGAATTATTTAGTATTACTTAGTCGTTGTTATTGTTATTTTTAATGTACTCAGAATTATTTAGTATTACTTAGTCGTTGTTATTGTTATTTTTAATGTAGTCAGAATTAATTAGTATTACTTAGTCGTTGTTGTTGTTATTTTTAAAGCAGTCAGGATTATTTAGTATTACTTAGTCGTTGTTGTTGTTATTTTTAAAGTAGTCAGAATTATTTAGTATTACTTAGTCGTTGTTATTGTTATGTTTAATGTAGTCAGAATTATTTAGCATTACTTAGTCGTTGTTATTGTTATTTTTAATGTAGTCAAAATTATTTAGTATTACTTAGTCGTTGTTCTTGTATTTTAATGTAGTCGAAATTATTTAGTATTACTTAGATATTGTTATTTTTGTGCAAAGCTACACAAAATTGGCTGTGCTCTTTACATAGGGGAATTCGAGCCTAGGATTTTAGAGTTGTTCCTAAACTTACCGCTGACCCACCACAGAAGCAAAATAAGTTAAAGTAACGACTTTTTTTGGTTCCTAGTCTTTATTTATAGATATTTGAAACAGCAGTCTGAAACTCATTATCAGGGTTTCTGAAAATATATGAATTCAATTAATAGCATCGAAAGATTTTCATAACTCAAAAATAGCTTATAATTTATTTTGGGGGGCATACATATATTCAAAAGTTATAAAAAATAATGTTGCAATCCATTTAATTAAAATAAGTCAACAAAATGTCAACGGAAGGAAAGAAAACTGGTCTATCTGCATCTTCTAGTAACCAACTTCTTCAGGTACGTTTACATAATTTGTATATTTTTAATAAAAGAAGAAATAACAAAAAAAGCGATAGAGTACAGTTAGAATGGCCATGTGTCCACTGTTCATAATATTACAATAATCTGTAGTATAGTGAAACAGTATACTAACAATAAAGATCAGAAATAAAAACTGACTCAGTTTCGTAAACTGACAAAAAGTACAAAACGTTCTCAAACAATACACACACACAAAAAAAAAATTACAATGCATTCCTTCATCAGTGGGGTACTACTCTCGCGTTGATCGATATTTTCAGCCATATTCCATATAATACCTCGTGAGACTCCGTTAGCTTAAAATACTGATTCATCAGTGGGATACTACTCCACTTTTATCGATATCTTCAGCCGTATTCCATATAATACCTCGTGGGGCTCCGTTAGCTTCAAATATTTAAATTAGACATCAATACACGTAACTGAACCAAAAATGCATGTCTAAAAGTTTATGATGATAAATAAATATTGGCAATTAAAATTATTTTAAACAGATAATATTAATGAACTGAATATACAAAAAAGACTATCTAATTTCATACAAACCGTCTAAAGATCCACATAACCTGCCGATACGCAAAACTTCAATATTTGTGTGCACGAGTTAGAAGTGATATACATTCAACAACAAAAACTAACAGGATAAAAATAATAAATAAAAGACACAGACAGCTACATATCATGAACCACGACAGTAGGTCATAATAGGGATTGCCTATTTGTTCTTCTTCATTATTATTTAATATTGTTCCGCCTACAGCAAAAATGGTTGTGATTATTGTAATAAAACCTGGGCAACATTACTAAACGCATCATTGCGCATTTTATAAGGTAGTTTTTAAGTTTATCTGACTGCCTAGCAAATAACATCAGGTATATAACCGTTAACACTCAATCGTTTAATGTAGTCTGTGGCTTATATAGAGCCTCATAATCTACTGCATGCACACGTATATAGTTGCGTGCAGGCTGTTGATGTAATTTAATGTTTATATGGCAGACATGACACATATACCGTAGCGATTACTACCTTATTGTTGCAACTGTATTGATGTTGCGTATATTTGTTTATGTATAGTTACTGCCCTTTCGAACACGACGCTGCTGACAGGATCACAGTTTTTGTTCACCACTGCATGATTGATTTCGATCATGTTACACAAACGTCTAGGTTGTCTCCCACAACAGAAATCTTTAAGCTTTAAGTTAAAAGATAGCATATACATGCATGCATCTATACAACTTGAAAAATTCATATGGCTGTCTATATATACGGCTTTACAACTTAAAAAACTATAAAGCCTGCGTGTGTATAAATAGTAGCCAACATAAAACAGTATAAAACTCTTGCGGTTACAAAATCCACTTCATGCACCATTCCAGTTGTCCCTCAAATCCAGTGTTAACAGGCTATCCATATAGCTACAGGATATAAATATAGTAGCTATATTTTTTTTACAAGCATATACATACAGTACCACTATCAATGACAATATACGGCTTTACAACTTAAAAAACTATAAAGCCTGCGTGTGTATAAATAGTAGCCAACATGCATTGCATGTGCATACATTCATAAAACTCCAACGGTTACAAAATCCACTCCATTCACCATTCCAGTTGTCCCTCAAATCCAGTGTTAACAGACTATCCATATAGCTACAGGATATAAATATAGTAGACATATATTTTTATAAGCATATACATAACATATAGTACCACTATCAATGACAATATACGGCTTTACAACTTAAAAAACTATAAAGCCTGCGTGTGTATAAATAGTAGCCAACATGCATTGCATGTGCATACATTCATAAAACTCCAACGGTTACAAAATCCACTCCATTCACCATTCCAGTTGTCCCTCAAATCCAGTGTTAACAGACTATCCATATAGCTACAGGATATAAATATAGTAGACATATATTTTTATAAGCATATACATAACATATAGTACCACTATCAATGACAACATTGTGGCAATGATATCAGGAGCAATAGCCATCCAGTCTGCATGAAGCCAATTCAAAGGTTGTCATTGTTTACCGACAGAGCATCATACACTAACTACGTATTTCATTAAACTAAACTGTTTCA
>NW_013667327.1:49864-57140 GCF_000517525.1 Limulus polyphemus | reverse complement strand
AAGCTACAAATCCATATTTTGACTCCATATCTAAAAGTTGTAATACTTAGGAGAGTTAAAATAAGAATTTGTAGCTTAAGGAAATAATGTCAACACTATGTCTCAAACCTTAAAGTTTATTTGTTTACTATTTTTGCGATTGCATTTTCACTTTAAGCTACTTACCCTGTTTCTGTGTTGTTGTTTTTGAAAATCCCTATTCCTTCTTTTTAAATTAACAATTTATAATTATTTTGTATTATTACGTTTCTCATCGAGCATCTCATATTAAAGAGAAAAAGCTTACTTAAAAAAAAAGGCGGTTTTTAATCCATAAGCTGTATTATGTTCGATGAATGTTCGTGATTTCCATATTCGTGTTATGGAAACAGTTTTTGGTGTACTCTTTACGTCTCTAGAAACTATGGTTTTCAGCTAAATAACAAAGCGCTTGTTTTCAAAGCATGCATTTCAGTTGTTGTCTCACACACTACGATTTATAAAACGTTTCTATTGTGTTGTTGTTTATTACTGTTCTTGTCTATATGAAGATTTTTTACGTAACATTGTTCATTAATTTCATTCCTGTCAGCACTTTCTAAGGCACGTAGCGAAAAAAAAATTCCTGTTTTGTTTCTTAACTAAATCTTATAATATTAACCCTCAGATTGCTGTCTTGATTTTTGCTGTTCACTGCTGGTAAGGGGAACAGATTGTATCATATTAAGTACTCAATGTAAAGAACTGACCAAATCATTGGACGAAATCACTCAAGTACAAAGGACACCCCGTGATAATTAGTGGGATTAATTGATACTATTTATGCTATTAGGAACCCTGTATCTAACAAAGTCTGGATCCCAGAAGCAATATGGAGCCCCCATAGGTTAGAAAAATGAGTTTAAAATTCTGACTAAGTCCATGGACACAGACGGTAATTTGAGGTTAATTTGTTAGCCCATTCAAGAGCTTTATAACCTGCAAAAGAAACGTTTTATACCCCTTATTTTTCCTAGTTTTAACGAGAATATTATTGTTTAAAGTATATATATATATCAGTTGACACGTGTTTAAGAGTTAAGATATAATAAAAAGTTTGTTCTCGTTAAATGTTCCGTGGACGGGCATTGTTATCTTAGCCAAATAATAATAATTTTTTCCTCCGGAGAAACCATTTTCTTAACACGATCCGACAGTTTCGGTTTTTCCATTATTTTATTGCTTTTATTATTAGAACTTAATTTTCTTGTTTCGCGAATATTTTATGGTAATTTTTCTCCAACTTGAATATTCTTCGTAATTACGTAAAAAAGATTGTTATGTATGCACAGTATTGCATCAGTCATGTTGTCTCAACTTAATGACTCGAAAACATTGTTTGGTGTTTGCTTTAAAACGGTTATTTGACTTTATAGCAGTTTGTAAGCTTGGCAATGGTGTTTTGAACGTGATAGGAATACCATATGTCTAGGGATGTTATTTATGAAGTAAAAAAAAATTATGTGCCTCATTTAAAAAAAAAAATCGATATACTTCGTGAAACTTAACCGATGTTCAAATTTTAGTTAGTTGTTTTTCTATCCTGGAGAAACATTATCTAATTTCTGAGTTTTGAAGACCAACCGTGCGTGATTTGCTTAAACTGTGGTTCTCTAAAACAATGGATCTAATGGATTATTTGAATACTATTGATTACAAAGCTAAATAATACCATCGAATTTCCTACACACTTAAATACAACAAATTTACCTTAGAGTTACTTTCATTTCGTTACCTGGAGCCTTTATAGGTAGACTACATGTCGCTGTTCATTTACAGTCACTAAGCCACGTCTCCCAGTAAGTTTACAGACTTGCAACGATAAAACCCAGGATCAATGGTGTATCTTTTCGCTCAATAATAATAATCCCTTAATAAACAAAGTAGTGGAGCAAAAATAAATGCAATTAAATGTTTAACTTTCACTGAGAAGAATGTGAAAAAAAGAAAACTCGAAATATCGAAGATTATCGTCAAAACTAGGCTTACAAAGGAAGCCCAACTCTTATTCATGACAATTGATAAAAAGTAACTTATCTATTAAATATTTTATCATAAAGTTCAACAGAACTTCAGAGAAAATCAGTTAGCTCAGAAGAACAATAAAATAAGTAAGTGCTCAAAACTGAATATATATATATATATATTAATAGACAACCTGCCTGGAGAATTGGACGAGAGATTAAAATCTTCAAGAAGTTTTCCAGGATGATTGACATGAAAAATATCCTGAATCCTACCCTCATTACTAACCATGTCCTTCAAGAACTGAATAATTGTTAAAGGTTTTTGAAAGTATTGATTAAGATACAGAACAAGAAGAAACCCTATAGCCCGAAAGTAGAGGGTGGGTCTTCCTTCTTCAGGGGTGAAACGGGTTTCTTTCTTTTAAATCCAATAGATTCCTTAATACCATCAGTTAATACACCATGATGGTTAGGAAACCCCCCTCCTTTTGATATTCGTTGCATTGAAATTATGATTTTTAATCCTACAATGGAAAGCAACAAAGAACGAATATCAACGATCTATTATAATAATACTCAGTTTTTGTCTGTCCTGAAAATGTGCGCGCTCATTACAATTTAAATACGCGTGCGGGCGCACTTCATTTCAACGGAGGTAAACAAAAAACGGATGTAAATATACTTTGGTATACATTTTGTACAACAACATATTAACAGCTAATCAAACTTTTTAAGAAGGTAACGTTAGGTCACAGAATAATATTATAGACTTATTTATTGATAGTATTAAGTAGTATTGTTTAGCCTTAATTAAACTAGCTGTTTACTAGCTGCCTTCCTAATAATCTATCAGTTTAATGGGTGTTGTTGACAAACTGCTTTCCTCCTAATCCATCAGTTTAATGGGTGTTGTTGACAAACTGCCTTCCTCCTAATCTATCAGTTTAATGGGTGTTGTTGACAAACTGCCTTCCTCCTAATCTATCAGTTTAATGGGTGTTGTTTACTAGCTGCCTTCCTCCTAATCTATCAGTTTAATGAGTGTTGTTTACTAGCTGCCTTCCTCCTAATCTATCAGTTTAATGGGTGTTGTTTACTAGCTGCCTTCCTCCTAATCTATCAGTTTAATGGGTGTTGTTTACTAGCTGCCTTCCTCCTAATCTATCAGTTTAATGAGTGTTGTTTACTAGCTGCCTTCCTAATAATCTATCAGTTCAAAATAAGAGACGGCTATGCGCAAATAACCTTTAAGTAGCTTTGAGCGAAATTGTAAAAAAACAAAGCTTTCCTACATTAAAGTTTTAAACTATTATTCCGAACCCTTCTTTCTTTCTTTTTTCTGTCACTAGAAGTTGATAGCCACAATTTTTCTTTGTGACAGACAATTCAATATTGCTACTGTTGTTAAACCCAGGTGAAAGGCTTTTTTAAACAGCTTGTGAAAGAAATGGTCTATGATAACAACGCTACTGTTAACGGATACCTACTATCATACCCCTTTGAAAGGCAGAAAGAGCCTTGCTTGTACCAGTTATCTTATAAACTAACCATTACATGTCTATGTCTCTGTATTCTATTTTCCATATGCAAGTAGATGATGGGTTATGTAATTGTCTAATCAAATGGTAATCAGTGTAAATGGAAATTCCCAAAGCTCTAATAAACCTTTTGGATATATTTTCATGCCAGATCGTAATAGAACTTGTGTCATTGTAAACAGTCTTTGATGTTAATTTTAGTATTTTGATATTAAAAAATATATAACGTTCTTCTGATTTAAAAAATGTGACCAAAAGTTTATTACAGCTTTTGTAATTTTTAGGAGCCTGCTATTCACAATAAGGAAAATTACTGTTTTTCATAAACGCGCGTAACTTTTTATGGTCTAGTTAACTTTGAGCTTCGTTAAGCTAAGCTTTGTTTCCTTTCTTTGAACAAAATCCCGAGGAAACTGGTTGCTGTAAGTTTTATTCGTAGCCTTTTCAACCCATGCATTACCTTCATCATCTCTTGTAAAGAGAGTCGATCTGGCAGTATTTACACAATTCTCTACAAAGATGGAGATAATGTAATGTTTTTTACGGAATAACGCGTTTCTTTACTTGTGCCATTTCATTGGCAATGTATTTTAATGCGTTTCACGGCAGTAATTTTTCTATGAATTATCGTTTGCAACATGAGCAAAATGTTCAGCTAAGCTTCTTGTAATCATTCCGCGAACATAAAGAATATTTCGAACGTAGTCTCTCGAATCCTGGAAGACGTTTTTCTCTTTTACTTTAGTGGCTGTGGTGACTAGTTTGTGAATTTTACTGTTCTCAGTTTGAGAGTCTCGATTGATGCTCGTTTATTATGTTAGTTTTCATGAAAGAATACTTATTATTTATGTCTATCAACCACTGATAATTTCTTTAAGGCGTTCTCAGATAGTAAGTGCAGTAAAATTTCGAAGAAATTTCTTCCTTTTTTTAAGAAAAACCAAAATGAACAAATACAAAAGTTGGCCTTTAGTGTAGAGACGTTAATGGCATTTTTATGATTTTGATATGTTGTACTTTGACTAAGTCTCTATACACGCTTATAAAGGTTGAAATATATGTTCAGACATTTTGTATGTGTGTATTGATATAATAAAATGGATAAATACTTACCAATACAAATATGAATAAATATTTTAGATACGTAACGTATTCTGTTCTAAATCCAACGATATTAATAGTGTTACGTCTCTGGTCGTTAGTTAATTTCCCGTATAATTTCTTTCCGATGAAACGTTAGCAACACAAGTCCTTTCTTAAATAAAACTGGTTTATTCTTTCTGAATACAACTTTGCAATACACTTAACTTCCACAGACACGCTATAACAAATGCTATAATTCACAACGAACGACTCACGTGCTCGACTCAATCGTCAGTTTCTCTCTGTCTGCAGTTCAATTACATTATTGCCGTCACTTCTTACCGGTCTTATATACAAGAATACCGTACATCTATTAAACACTCGACGCTTCAAGAACCTTCGAGAATATGACGTGTTACTAGCGTCACGTGACCCCGTTGTCGTAACACTGCCCCTTCCTTAGTAGTGTTCGTCCCAAACAATAGCCACTTACATTAAACCAATAAACAATTAACAATAACTTAATTAAATGTACAGAATTTACAACCCAACATAATTCAACAAAGTCTTTTAATTTTACGGGACGTATCTTCTTCCGTACTGGTCTCCGTCTCGTTGGCTTCTGCTTCATGTGGGGTTCATCTGCTTCATCAGGAAACGTCCTATCACTGGTATCAGTCACATCAGTGGTAGTGACTTCATCAAGGGCTTCACCGTTTCCCTTCTCAAAACCGAGTCGAGTTTCTTCTTCGACAGTGGCTTTTTCAGGTGACACGTCTTCAGCAGCGTCATTTGTTCCGTTGTTCACTTTATTTCAACTGAAATGTCCTGGACCGTGATAATGCCAAAGCCTGTTGGCATGCCCCCCCTTTGGCTTACCTCGCCGACCACATTTTATCCGGACAGTCAGGTCTGAGAGACGATCCCCTATGTCATATGAGACTTCCCTTTGGTCTTCCTGGGATTATACAACCACACCTTGTCTCCTGGTACAAATCTGACTTCAGTAGATCTCTTATCATAAAATAACTTCATCGAATCAGCAGACGTTTTCAAGTTTGAACGCACTTGATGGTGAATATCATCCATCCTTTCCGATAACACTTTCACAAACTCTGACACATTTTCAGGCAACTATTCATAATGTGGGCATCCTGTTAACAGATCCACTGGCAACCGAAGTTCCCGACCAAACATCAACTTTGCTGGAGTGTATCCAGTGGCTTCATGCTCTGCTGTCCTATAGGCCATCAACAGTGGAGGGAGTAAGACATCCCAGTCATCTTGGTGGCTATTACAAAATTTTGTCAATTCCTGTCCCAGTGTCCAATTGTACTTTTCTACCATCACATCAGACTATGGGTGAAGTGGCGTTGTCTAGGTCTTTCGGATACCAAACAACTTGCAGCATTCTTGGAACACAGCTGATTCGAAGTTACGGCCTTGATCTGAATGCAGTTCATATGGCATACCAAATCTGAAGAAGAAATCACTAATAGTCGAAGCTACAGTTGTAGCTTCCTGATTTGGTATTGCATATGCCTCAGGCCACTTGGAGAAACAATCCATCACCACACATATGTACTTATTTCCAGCACGAGTTTGGGACAGAGGACCAGCAATTTCAATGGCTACTCTTTTCCATTGGTGCACCAGCTTGATATAACTTCATTGGAGCACGTCCCTTATGCTTAGGTCCCCTTTTAGCACAATAAGTACTGCATGTTCTGCACCATACTTCCACATCTTGTCTCATACCTATCCAGTAAAATCTCTGTCGTAGGTGACTCAATGTCTTCTTAACTCCGAGATGTCCTCGTGTTAAAGTATCATGGGATTGACGCAGCACAACTTCCCGTAACTTTCTCGGTATAACCGTTTGCCAGGTCGTCACTTCCCATCTGCAGTTTCCCTTCTCTGGAGAAGAATACCATCTTCAAGCTTCAACTGGTCTCATTGTGTCCAATAGTTCTTTGTCACAGGGCTTAAGCTAGACACCTTCTCCCAAGCAGGGCACAGAACACTTGCTTTTAGAAAATCGATTATTGGCTTCAAATCTTGGTCTTTCTCCTGCTCCGATTTAATATCTATACCTGGTTCCATTTCACCATCATCAACTCCTTCAGTCACTTTGAATTCAGCTTGATGACACCTGGTTAGCTCAACCTCTCTTTGGCAGCAATGTCTGCAGTCATTGTTTGCAGGGTCTTCGGCTCAGTCCATCGGCATTTCCATGAGATTTTCCTTCTCTGTATTCAATATCATAATTATACTGGTCTATCTTTCCGATCCAACGTGCAAGTTGTCCCTCTAGGTCCTTTAATGATCTTGACCAGCGTAAGGCAGCATGGTCTGTCCTGATGGTAAACATTGCACCATAGAGGTAAGGATGGAAATATGTCAGACTCTTTACTATAGCAAGGATTTCCCTCCATGTTACACAGTAGTTTTTCTCTGGTCTACTCAAAACCCTACTGAAGTAGGCCACTACATGTTCGTTTTCGCCCACTTTCTGAGACAACACCCCGCCAATTCCGACATTACTAGCATCACAATCCAGTATGTACGGCAGTGAGGGATCTGGAAGCTCTAAAAGTGAAGCTGAGGCCAATTTTTCTTCAATGTCTTGAAAGCATGCTGGCAAGAAACTGTCCATTCAAACTTTTTTAG
>NW_013667327.1:47899-48805 GCF_000517525.1 Limulus polyphemus | reverse complement strand
GTGGACGTCCCTCAGCACCAACCACTACTGGTTCCCGAAGCTGACTTATTGGTGGTATTCTTCTTACACTGGCTCGTCATATGTCCTTGCTCTACACAGTTCCAACAACTATTCTGGGTAGCAGCCTTTCCTGCTGTGACATCTCCCCTGTGTTGAAGTTGCCAAGCATTGAGCTCTCTTGTGCCCAGGTTTGTCACAGTGCCTGCAAAGTCCCTCAAACTTCTCTGAAAGCTGACCTATTCTGGCCTTGAATCCTGATGACTGTACCAACCTTGGTACCTTTGTGCTGGACTTAACGTAGGATTCCAATTCAAGAGCTCTGGCCATTGCATACTGCATAGTAGAGAGGTGTGCTTGCTTCACTTGTATCTTCAGTTGTCGACTGTCCAAGGGATCTACAAACTGATCCGTCAGCAACAACTTGAGGACATCGGGTGGTGCAGTTGGGTAGGCCTTGTGTGCCATACTTTCCAAGTCCTGTGCCAGCTCTTGCAGGCTCTCCCCTTTAGCACGGACTCTTGTCCTAAACCTAACCCTGTAGACTTCAGACTGATTTTGGGTTCCGTACCTGAGTTCTAGAACCGCTACCAGTGCTCTATAGTTGTGCCTGTCGTCTGCTGACAACTGTCCAAGTATTTCCAGTAGTTATCCCTTCAAGCTCGTTGCCAGATATACTGCTTTCTGCTCCTCTGTCCATCCATTCATTTCTGCCAGTAGCTCAAATTGTGCTCTATATGCTTCCCACGGTGCCTTCCCATCGAATTCCTGTGGCTTCCATCGTACCTGATCACCCCTATTGCTGACATTCATATCTGGGATGTGACTCCTAATACCATTGAATATGTCTGCATTAGGGTTTAGCTGTGGGGTCTGGAAGGGGCTTGCCATTGTCTGAGGCTGATTAAG
>NW_013667327.1:44188-47584 GCF_000517525.1 Limulus polyphemus | reverse complement strand
CTCTTCTTGTTTATTTTGTTGTTCGAGCTGCCACTGTTGCAGGTTTTTTGCAACTGCTGTTGTCTCTCTTCTTGTTTATTTTGTTGTTCGAGCTGCCACTGTTGCAGGTTTTTTGCAACTGCTGTTGTCTCTCTTCTTGTTTATTTTCTTGTTCTTCTTGTTTCTTTTGCTGTTCTTGTATTGCTGCCATCAAATCTGCTAAGCTTTAGTTTAATTTTCCGCCTCTCATTTCCATCTTCTTTTTTATTTTTATTTTCTGTCCCACTCTCTGACACCAATTTGTTACGTCTCTGGTCATTAGTTAATTTCCCGTATAATTTTTTTCCGATGAAACTTTAGCGACACAAGTCCTTTCTTAAATAAAACTGGTTTATTCTTTCTGAATACAACTTTGCAATACACTTAATTTCCACAGACACGCTATAACAAAAGCTATAATTCACAACGAACGACTCACGCGCTCGACTCAATCGTCAGTCTCTCTCTGTCTGCAGTTCAGTTACATTATTGCCGTCACTTCTTACCGGTCTTATACACAAGAATACCGTACATCTAGTAAACACTCGAGGCTTCAAGAACCTTCGAGAATATAACGTGTTACTAGCGTCACGTGACCCCCGATGTCGTAACAATAGTTTTCTTATTGGTTTACACGGGTTATTTATTTAGCATTGTTGGTTTGATTTGACTTAACAATATAAATTCAAGAATGTTTGATATTATTTTAATATAATGTGATCTTTTTAAACACGTGTATCAATGTTCGATTTACGAATGACAATGTTCCAATTTAGATTTAACTGGATTAGGGAACTTGTAGGAAATTGATAGCTCCTGACGAAACTGTAATAATGAAAAAATTGTGCTAATAAAGTTACATTCTGGAAATATGTGTCGTGATTTTATTTATGTTTATACAAATGTCAATCAGTTCATGAAAATGATTAGTAAAAATATACAAACATGTTCTAAAAATTCTAACGTTTTTCTGATGAAATCTCACAATTACCTTCGATTCGAAGCAAAAATGTCTAGAATATTTAAGCATGTTTTGTTAATAAAAACTGTGTTTAAATCAGGCGTGTCGTTCGCTCTTTCTAGTAGTAAAATGCCTGATATAATATTATATTGTTCAACTGGTTTCTCTCACCCTTCTCCTTTTGTTAATGTAATTTCGAAATGCCCGCAGTTTTCATTAGTATAGCTATAAGCTAATCAATCTTCGATTATTTAGTCTACTTCTAAACAAAATGGCTTTTATTCTTATTCGTGTGGTAACGAAAGCGGTGGCAGAACAATTTATTTGTTCCCACAGAATCAGCCCATAAGTCAATAATGTCTTTTTCCTCAGAATGTAATTGTTTACAGGCGATTCACCAGACTCGTGTTGTCATGAGGCTTAAAATTAATATTAAATTCAAACAATCGTTGATTAATTAAAAGACATGAAAATAAGTTACATAAGCTATAATTAAGCCTAAATCTAACAAAAAAATAGTTAAAGGTATTTTCTGGCAATGCGAAGAAGTAACACTGTCATTGTCTCAGTTTGAATAATCCGAAGGACATGATTTTTGTCACCTCTTATCTGGTAGGTAAATAAAATACTTTTGTGTCAGTTGTTGAATAAAATAAGACAATGGCTATTAACCGACTGTTGGACATTCTTCAATGGGCATTAGAACTAACCCACAACAAGAGTTTGGCATCATTGATAACTCTAAGAGTTTTGTTGTCAAAGCGTAAGGCCTACCGCAGGTATTGAAACCTCATTTTTAGAGTTTAAGCCTACAGACTTACCGCTGAGCCATAGTGGGGCAACTCTATATCATGCGGTGGACTTAATATATTTTCTGATATTTTTTATTTATTTTTCTCACCGCATGGGTTCAAAATACAGTTATCAATTCTGTTACCAACAATCCACCAGAGGCATTCTTCATTACAAGTATCTTTATGTTTTATTCATGATGATCTAACAAGGCAGTTGAGGAACAAAGTGGTAGCAATAATGCTTCCTGAAGCACTGCAGTACTGCATCATACCCAGCAGAGAATTCCACTGCATTATATTTATGGAAAATTCATTTACAAAAAACTAGTGCTCAAAATGTTAATATCAAACTCGGTATGAATTTTAGGGATTCGTATTTCTCTTAATAACTTTCTCATCTTAAGTCATTTTCACAATAAATGCACTAATAATAATGATTGGAAACTAACTATTCCAAAGCTAAAAATATGTTTAATTTCTTCAATAAATGGTGCTATTATTCATATGTACTAGTTGATCACAGTTACACGTATTTTAACAGCAATTTTCAATTAATTTTTCTCTTTTTCTTTTAATGTTCATTGTTTATGTCCATCGTATGATTCTAACTTGTTTACTTCTTTATCTATTATATTTATTTTTTGGGCCAGCATGGGCCCTTTTCAATTGCCAAGAAATGTTTCCTCTATGATCCCAGAAAAGGAGAAATACTTCTCCAATTCTTATAGCTTTTTTTTTCCTAAAATGTGTTTCTCTTTGATTTCGTAGCCTCACTACCATTATTTTGTCTAAAATATTCCAAGCAAAAAACGAAGGCTCTTCATGGCCTCGTAGATAAGGTATTCCAGTCGTAATCCATAGGTCGCGAATCGAAAACCATCATCGAACATACACACCTTTTCAAGTGGGGTGGGGGAGGGGCGTTAGTTGGTAAAGGGTGGTCCAAGAGTTGGTGGTGTAGGATATTGACTAGTTGCCCTTCTTCTAATCTTTCACGTCCAAATTAGGAACGGCAAATGCAGATAGCCTTCGAGTAACTTTGCGTGATATTCAACAAATACACCAAAAATAAAAAGGGTAATTTGTTTTTCCAATTTCAACACAATTCATAATATCAGAATTACCAGGTCGAACATTAGTTCTGTATTTCAATGGATACAAGAAATATGTAAAAAAAGTGATTTTACCTAAGTGTACTAGAACACGTCCTGGGTGAGTGTGAGTAGTAGCCCAAGTGTACTCGAACACATGCTGGGTGAGTGTGAGTATAACTATAAATTACAGCTATAAGTACAGCTATAAATTATGTTATAAATATTGTTACAATTAATCATCTGTTATCATGCATGGGACTAACTGGTTATTTTTCTAGATGCTAATTTATTTTCTTCACTAAAATGTGAGATTAATAATGATGAGTAAAGGACTATTAATCACAAACAAACAAACTGCTTACACTCCACCATTATACGAGGCATATTTTATTTACTTGTTTTACCCTTCCAAGCAGTACTGATGAGCTTTGAATTCAGGTAAGCTAGCCTGGTGGAGCGGAAGTAACAAATCAAAGAATAGATTAGGCTTCAACGTCAAATTTTTTTCAATATAAGTAACTTTCTTTTG
>NW_013667327.1:30637-43783 GCF_000517525.1 Limulus polyphemus | reverse complement strand
CTCCAGCCATTATTAGTCTCAAAGTGGGTTCCTCGTCATCGAATTATCTTCATCCCTGTTCTATTCAGTTGTGTCTCATTTAGGCCTAAGGCCGAAATGTAACACACATTATAAACCTTTTTTGATGATAAAAGAAAGCAACCTTACAGCATAACCTATTTTTTTACAAATTAAAAATGTCCTCAAAAAGAGCACTATGAAATGGAAGCTAATTTAGTGATAAATTATTTTCCTTTGAGTATCCTCAAACATAAACTTAAAAAGTTAACGTACCAGACGATAGTTCAGTTGTAGCAAGTACATCCACACGAGTGTTAATGAAGTTCTAAACTTCCAGTTTCTTGAACTAACTGTTTTCTTTCATTGTTATGGTGTGAACGTCTTTTTCAAGCTGGCGAAGAATGATTATAATTAATTTCAAGTATAAATATATATTGTTTATATAATCTAAGTATTTTTTAACAATTTAAATATATATTTCATACCTATCATAATTTAACAATGACTCATTCATCTACATTCTATTGTCATAACGCACTGTTCTTTCCTCATAAAGTCCAGTTAAATACCTAAGTTGTAGCTGTTGTAGAACTAACACCTGAAGAATGTTCATTACCGAAATTTCTGCTTTAATTCTAGTAATAAACGACCTTATAAGTGTTCAACTCCCCGGATCACAACGGAAATGACGACATAGGTGTACTTGTTTTATTACATGACCCCCACAACAAGTATGATCGCGAAAGCCTAGAACATAAACTTATATTTAAACGAAACTCTTTCACACCACATGGAATTAATGAACGTTTTTCTTTTAAGTGATTAGAGCTTCCGTTAATATATCTTTGCCACCGCTGTTAACTTGACACTGTCTACTTATATTTCCCTGATCATTATTATTATCAAATTACTATTTTATAATTTTTTTTAATTTATTTTTATTACTTTTCTGTGTCTTTTTAATTTCTAAAATCCAATTTCTATCACTTTATTACTTGTTTTCAATTTTAAAACTGTTTATAGAACCGCTTCAACAATGTTCCTTCTAACAATATTTTTCTTAACGTGCTCCACGCAGAACATATGTAATTTAAAATCTCTTTATATTCTAACCCTTCAACGATTCTGTCTAAGCCTTTTTTCTATATAACACGATTTAAACTGCCTGACGAAGGGCTTCTGCCCGAAACGTTCCAAATAATAATAAAGTTTCTGTGACAGACGTGTGTTTTACCAATTCTGAACATCTTTTTTATGTGTTAGTTGAAATTTATCTATTAAAGTTTGTTGAACCCTTAAGTTCGGCGAAGAGCGGTTTCACGAAACGTCGCTTAAATTAATATATTTTAATTTGACATTCTGTCATTTTATAACCTTACTTGCGACTGCTTTCCCTCACAATGCTTTTGACAAAGATGTAAACAAACAAAAAACTATTCCATTCATGGACACCGGTATTGTTGCATTTAAGCAATAACATTTAGGATTTAGGCACACCGTAATTCGTTTAAATTACTGAAACCACTGTTGAACGTAGCGTGCAAAAGGCTGTGATAAGAACCTTTCGAATAGAAAATATGGGTGCTCAAGGTTCTCACCATCAGGAGTTGCCGTCAAACAGTTTTGAAACCAGCTTTTCTTTCCAATCTACAGAAAAAACAGATGCTTTAGCACTGAATTCATCTAGGGGCCTACTTCGAGCTCATCCAAATATCTCGAGTCTTTTTTTCAGAAATAAACGAGCCTCTTCAGCAACTGTAAACATTGACAAAGATGCAAAATCGAAACGGCGAAATGTAAATAAAATGAATATTTAATTTCTCTAATGATAAAGATCATTTATTGAAGATGAATATATATACGTATTACTATTCTATGTTGAAATAATTTTCAGGATTAGCTATTTGAATAGTTTTCTTTGCAGTGAAAGGTTATAGGCTTAGACGAACCTATTGTTCGTTCTATTTTACGCATAATTCAACATATCTTAATGATCAAATTACTGTGACAATTCTTTTTAATTAATAGTGACGTGTAACTCAAATTCTATCCCCACCCCAATCCAAACGTCCCTAATGTTTAGACTTTCAATCATTAAGAATAAAGTTTGTTTGTTTGTTTGAAGTTAAGCACAAAGCTACACAATGGGCTATCTGTGCTCTGCCCACCAAGGTATCGAAACCCGGATTCTAGCGTTGTAAGTCCGCAGACATACCGCTGTGCTACTAGGGGGGCTAAGAATAAATATTGTACTTATGTTCTTCATATACAGTCCTAATAAATTAAACCACAAAGGTAACAAAAATATTGCTAGTAGAGAAAGATACACTTTGAAATTTCGAATACATTTAACACGTCCCTCAGGAACCAAGGGGTGTCTCTCATGATATAAAAGACTGTTTAGTGTAGATATTATTTATTCATTTATTTTGCAAATGAATATTTTATGATTATTTAGTAACAAGAGAGTTAAAAGCAATTACTTTAAAGTAAATGTTATGACAAGTTTAGTTACGTAACTCGATAAGAGTCGTACTTTGTGTTTGTAACTCATTGATGTCGAGATTATCGAACGTTGCGTGAAATTTATTGATGTCGAGGATATAGAGAGCAGACGATTAGTTAATAAACATGTAAATAGTGAGAGATGAGCGGGAAAAGTGGACAGACAGACAAAGACAGAGCAGACGAGAAGTAAAGTTACGAGAAGGAATTCAGCCAAAGAAAAGTTAAACGCAAAGTTGATCGTCGTAGAAGTGGAAGGCCTAACGATTAATATAGGTCTAACGGTTGATATATTAAAGTAAGACTAACGGTGTTGAAAGAGATAAGAATAATATTTTATTCCGTCAAAGAGAGTTCTAAAGTAATTGAACTAGCCTCAGTGGACTTTGACAAATAAACAGACGATTCTCTAAAATACAAAGAGAGAGAAAAAGGAGCAGACGATTTTAGAAATATAGGATACAACCGTAGTAACTCGACAGTAAAGTATGTGAACTATACTCGGACAGTTTGGCGATAGTAATAGAGAAAAATAATTCGTCTTGTCAACTGAAATTCTAAAGCAATTGAGTAAGCCTCAGTGGACATTTGATAAGAAGAAGAGAACTATGTAGCGTTTATGATATGCATATGATCTATGTGGTGTAAAGAATTTGTTGTACATACGTTTAACTAGTTCCGAATATATATATATATTATTTTGAAAACAAGTGGAGTGATTGCTCTTCGTTGATTTTTAAATTTATCGCCAACAAGTCACAGACGCCTACTGTAGAAGAATCCTTAGCCCAACAAACCCATATATTTACTTACTATACATACAAACTATAAAAAGTAAGTTTCCAGACAGTGTCTTTACACTACAATTTGTTGAATATTAAATGTAAGTTCACTCCAGAAACTCCCAAAGATGGTTGTTTTACACATATATTTTCGATACAAGTTCGAGACAAGTTTTCGTTTGTTAATTGATAAATTTTTAAGTGAAATATGTCATCCTCAAGATTCCATACTAGCTAGTACTAAGGTCTACCTGCTGGGAATAAATTCAGTGTATATCACGATAGCCAGCAGTAGGATGAACAAACAGGAACACTAGAAGCAGCTACAGGCATAATATTGTACTCGGCTTGCTGCACAATATCTACCAAGGTGGTTCTAAAATCTAAAATCACCTTAGCACTTCAAATCACTTTTTGCTGCGGGAAATGCCTTTTTTTTTAGCCAATAAAAATGTCCAAAAAATTTTTGTTCAAATTTAAAAAAACCGCATTGGTAATTGTTTTGTTTTTTAAACCAAAATGACCCACACTAGCTTGTGAGGAACCTGTTAAAATTCATCTTTTATTGTAGCTCATGTGTAGTTGTTACGACCTATCAAATATTCTACAATTCATCAACACCTGGTGAAAATCCACATCTGAAAGATAGTTTTGACCATGAAAACTACTATCATGTATCTGACTTTTCATTGACAATTTCATTGAAATTATAAGATTGTATGATTTTATTACACTTGCTTAAATTTTTTTATAATTTTATCATTTTAAAGGATTAGATGTCAATAAGCTTATCAATGTATTATGTGTATAACATTAGTGTCAATAACTTGTTGTTGTTTTTAACGTAAAGAATAGAAATGTACATATATATATATATATAATTTGTCCTACATAAAGTAGTATAAGTATACACATTTTTTATTTTATTTTGTTTTAAAATTCAATGTGCAATTTATTATTTGGTAAAAAAATTATATACAAAATTGCCTGGAACCGCTCGAGTGAAACAGAAAAACAAATCTATATTAATAGGTAAAAAATGTTGTATTTAAAATTTTAACATAAAACCACACAATATCTTTCTGCGTATAGTCGCCCTTAATTTTGAGCTGATAGACTAAAGGGAAGGCAACAGTGCCCACCATAAACTCTTCAACTACTCTTCTCTGACCAAATAGTAGGATTTGACTGTAATATTCCATTCCTAATTTTGAAGTTATAGTCTATAGAGAAGGCAGCTAGTGAACACCATCAACCACTAACTCTTGATCTACTCTTGTCAGACCGAACAGTAGAATTTGACTGTCACTCTTACAATGCGCCAATGACTCTAAAGTGAGGAATACGACTTGCTTTCTAGTGTATTTTTGTGTGTATGTGTGTGGTAACGGGACACGATCCATGGAACCTCAGATCCACAGTCCAATATGCTAACCACTAAACCATGATTGTCCCCATTCATATGCTAACAGTTTTGTTACGTGTTTCTTCAGATAAATTATCATGGAACCTTTGTAGCATTACACAAGACCCTTTTGTACCTAACTATTAGTTTGGGTAATACCAAGAAGTCCCCGGGTAGGTCAGCGATAAGCTTATGGATTCGATTTCTCGGACTGACAGAGCTGAGATAGCCCATTGCCTATGTTTGCGCAAAAAGTACAACATCAATAATACCAAGAACAACCACGTGGGACATTTAAACAATCTTTAGAATCTGTACACTGCGAATAAAGAAAGGTTTCGTAATATTTGTACATAAAATATCTGCAGTATACCGTACTAGATAAAACAGAAAGATCGTTTTTATTTTTACTTGAAAATTTGCAGAACCAAAATTACAAAATAATCTAATGTATATACATATATAATGCTTTGCAATACATTAATTGTTCATAGGCGATTAAAATCAGCACTATAAAACAATAATGAACTTAATACAAACCAGAAACAATATAATATAATTGAAACTCAAAATTATGCACCCGTTATCATTCCTTGTTGTCAGTCTCAAATCATAAAGGATAATTCCTGTGGTCATAGCGCTCAAATGCGTTGAGGATATTCTATTTATCAGGAAAAATCCAAACGCCGATGTAAAATTCGCCAACAACTAAGTAGAATCAGTTAAGGGTTACGTTTAAAAGAATATTTAAAATTTAACACTTATATCAGAGCTGGAAACAAAACTGGGGAGACAAGAACAAAGTAGATTCATTATATTTTAATGTATTATTAGCAGAACTTTAGAAGATATGTTTAGTCTGTATGAACTTTCAATGATTTCTTAACAGGCTGAATAACATATATTTGGGGTTTGAGTTGTTACTTTGTTTTTGAAATCCATGTTAATACTTCCTTTAGTTAAAATGTGAACCTTATACCAAACATTATCTGATCCAAATCATGGTATATGAAATTCTGAATTATCTGCCAGAATATGGAAAAATCTGTGTTTGACTTCATTGGCTTTCCAATGGAATAAAAGATACTGAACGAATTTCTACAATTTTCTTTCGTTAAACAATTTACATAGTAACTCACAAATCCTTAACAGTACTAGTAAGACGATCATTTAAAGAGATAGTCAAAACGATTATATTAATGTACACTAGTTAATGTTTCTGCTGGTATAAGAAACTTTAAAACCAACATATTTTAACAGTAAAATATATTAAGCTGTAATTATCAAACAAAATAAATACACCAACATTCGATTATTTTTGTTTATTATAAAAACTATTTATACCTGAAAAACATTCTGTGCAAGATTAATCATTATTGTGACACGATTATTTTCAAACTGTATTTTATGTTTTTACTCTTGTTTTAAACATTGTTTCATGCAAGTTTATGTGTTGTAAATGAAACTACATCTGACAGAACCCAGAAGTTAGTGCAAATACATCCAAAACACAACGAACAGAACTGGAGCAAACAGATCTTGATAAAGGCAAGTTATTTAAGTAATTTAATAGAATTGCCGTTGTTTTCCATTTACGTTTATGTGTTGTAAATGAAACGATATACAATCGATACAAAAACCTAAACAGAGCCTAGAAGCTAGTGTAAAGTTTGTTTTGTTTTTGAATTTCGCCCAAAGCTGCACGAGGGCTATCTGCGCTAGCCGTCCCTAAATTAGCAGTGTAAGACTAGAGGGAAGGCAGCTAGTCATCACCACCCACCGCCAACTCTTGGGCTACTCTTTTACCAACGAATAGTGGGATTGACCGTCACATAATAACGCCCTCACGGCTGAAAGGGCGAGCATGTTTGGTGTGACGGGGATTCGAATCCGCGACCCTCAGATTGCGAGTCGAGCGCCCTAACTACCTGGCCATGCCGGGCCGCTAGTGTAAAGACATCCAAAACACAACGAAAGTAGCTGTGGTCAACAGATCTTGATAAAGACAAGTTATTTATGTGATTTAATATAATTATACAAACAGATTTTTATTCTAATTAAGTTCACCAAAAGCAGTATTATAAGTAACTGTACACTGTACATTATCTGAAATTCTATATATATAGCATGATCGTCATAAGTGTATACCAACTAGAATAGGTTAGAATATATTATATATGTATATAACGTGTGTAATGACTTATAACAAATGTTAGCTTATGTCAGAAAGAACAAAATAAATGTCTTCAAGCACGATCAGATGCTTATTGCTACTAATTAAATCAATTCCGTGAACTGAGCTTAAGAAGATACACATAAGATAATAATGAATGCCACATACTTTACTTATCTATGGTCATAACAGATGGGCCACATATATATTTTTCACGATACAAATTGTCATTCTAAAATAAGCAATAGCTTTGACATATTGTGTTTAACTTTACAGTGGAAGTGATCTTTAACTGCGAAGTTTCAGCACGCAGGAGCAGGCCACCTTCAGCTTAACAACAATTACAAAAAGAAGACAATAATTATTGTCAGTCATACATTGCCTGAAGATGGCCCGCTACTACTGGCTGTAACGTCACAGTTTTAATTGCTTAAAAAGTATTTCATCGTCAAACTGGTCACGATATTTGATTTATTCGCCCAGTGAGATCCTTATATCTTAATAACCAAGAGGCTGTTATTGTAAACACGTTATAGTAGTAGAACATTGAACTATAAGTGTTCTTTAACGTTTATAATATAGGATCGTACCTTATAGTTGTTTTCTTTATAGAAATGGTACACAAAGCTGAATTCAATCGCTTATAATAGAACAAACATTGTTTAAAAATTGTGTTGAATAATACAACTTTATATTTCAATATCAGTGAGTACTTAACAATTCAAACGTTATATAATTAGGGTATGTAATAATAATGCCTGTTGTCTTCTGAAACTTTCAGTATTGTATTAAGAATTGTAGAGCAGGGTAAGACAAACGGAACCACGTTCTTATTTGTTCTTGACCTGCTTGCTGCCTTGGAGGAGAATAAACTGTACGTACCGCATGGTGATAGAAGCACAAAACTACACAATGGACTATCTGTGCTATGTCCACCGCAGATATCGAAACCTGATTTTAAGAGTTATAAGCCCTTAGAGTTACCACCGAGCCACTGGAGGATGATGGAGAATCCATTTGATGCATATTAAAACCTATATTTATTCGAAATGTAAATTAATGTCCTTTACGTAAGCGGTGTTTTCACATTTAACTATTAACTGTTAATATAACAGCATTTCCATATTCAGTTGTTTAATTATGTTCAACTTGGGGCATGATGGTCGGTAAAACAAAATACGTGGCCCAGCTAACTAATGAATGAATATTTGCTGTAAAATATTTATCAATGCTATAAGTGTACCTAAAATTTTGATTTAATTTATTTAAGTCGCACGTTCAATCCTTTTTTTGGCCGCACCTTTTTTTTTTTCACACCTAAACTGTTTTTGATTACATATCATGACTTTTTGTCTATACACGCCAACAAACCACAACAAGTAAGAAAGTGACACTCGATAGTAATCAACATTAACCTCGGGATCGCAACCCTATTATTCGGAACAGACCTCTACTTTACAGAACCAACGAGATTCTTTAAAATATATGGTGGTAGTTTTTCCTCTCTAAAACAGTGTTAATGACTTTCTTTATAAGTAACACCATGGAATCTAGATTAACAGTTTCTTATCACCACCCACATGCACACGATACAGCCGTATCAAGCATCATGATTTACATTAATTTCTTAAGTTAATATCCCGTGATGCTAAATGCTTTTTAATTAGGAGAATTACGTAAGTTTAGCAAATTTGTGCTTAAAAGTTAGCAACTAATAATGAATAATAACTGTTCACCTGTATGATTCTTTTGAAAAGTTGAGCTAGAAACTGCTAATCTAGTTTGCTTGGTTTAACCAATATTTATGTATCTGCACGTCCTTAAACCCTATAGTTTTGCTGCTCTAAATCAGCCGTCTTTAAGCCAAATGACAAAAACACTAAAAACAGTCCACTTTTACTCTTAGGTGAAGCTGTAGTAAACATGTTAGACCGATAGCTCACGTGACGTTTTGCTTAGGCGTGTGTAAAAATGTTGGTCAAATTTGAACGGTTTTTGTTGAATAACTTATATTTACACCAAATGAGACTCCTAATTGTGTACCTCTATCTGTGTACCAAACTTGAAAAAAAATCCATAAAAGTTATGTATATTTTTCTATCAAATAAATTTTCTGTACTTTTAGTGCGAAGAAAAAAGAAAGAAAGAAATTCAATCAGAATTGGAGATTTTATATCTCGTGTATTTCTTAATGGATTGACTTAAAATCTGGTATGTGAAGTAAAGTTCTTGTGAAGCATACCCACTGAAAATATGTGACAATTTGGATTACCACAGTCCGAGCTATAGAAGGTGGAAAATTGCTAAATTATCACTCCTGTTAACACACAGTGTGTCCTGTAGTTTGGATAAGCTCCCATGTTTCCATAGCAAATGTAGAACGGCACGAGCCTTACAGTTATGTGAAATCTCCTAGGCATCACCAGTAACATTCTAAAAAATTGTTTTGGGGAAACTAGCTTAACATATACAATCACCATCAAAGCCTTAGCAAGCCTGGAAATCGAAACAGGAAACATAGAGGCTGTAATTTCTTTCTTTTGTAGTTATTGTATTAATACATACTACAAAAACCAGCCATTTTACTATAAAAATCCGAATACACTAGCTTATCTAGGTTAAAAAAATAATAGATATTTCGGGGTACTACAATGCACATAAGTGGATGGAGAGGGATATTGAAATCATATTGATATTCATTTTATACAGCTGCCCCCCCAGTAGCACAGTGGTATTTCTGCGGACTTACAATGCTAGAAACCGAGTTTCTATACCTGTGGCGGGCAGAGCACATATAGCCCATTGTGTAGCTTTGTGCTTAACTACAAACAAACTTATACAGCTAAGATTTTAAAACTTTTTATAACAGCAGATAAGTTGATGACTGGAATTAAGGCCAATCATTCATATCTACAAGAAAGACGAATAAATCATGATAAGTAAGTATGTGAAGTATAAGTTGCAGAAATAAAGTAACTGATACAATCTAAGAACTAACCTCATACAGTATTAAGTAACCTTGCTGCATTGCAGCACAACAGTTAAAGGATGGTCGAAATTCGTAATAATATTGGTATGACAAGGGATAAAATAATACCAATTATGCCATCAGATGATTAGATAATCCGCCATGTGATTTGAAAAGTAAATGATGGGCCTTTCAGCTTATGCCATATTTAGTGATCTCCTAATGCATTGCCTCAATTGTTGCTTTGAAATCAGTCATACAGTAAAAATTGTTTCAAACTGTTCAAGAATCATGGCTAGAACTTAAAGAAGGCATTCAGATGTCTCACTCGTGTAGAGAGCAATCGGATAAATGGAAGCTGGTCTGTCACAGCAGGTTGTCCTGAATTGGTTACAAATGTCTCAAAGTGTTGAAAACAGAATGTGAACCAGGGAGACTCCATTCCTCCCTTATTAAGACAAAAGCAAGTGCTCCACAACCAACATCGATCCAGGGCCAATCTTACTACAGAAGGCTCTAAGTTAAAAGTTAATAAAACAAAAAAAAATATTCTAGCATTTTCTATAAGCAATAAACATAATTCATTTTAGCTGTAATGTGAACAAATTAAAACTTATTGGATGTCATAGGTTTAATGGTTTTCATAAACATAATTCATTTTAGCTGTACTATGAACAAGTTAAAACTTATTGGATGTCATAGGTTTAATGGTTTTCAACTGAAATATTTAGTATCGCATCCCCCACACCCACCCCTGTTGGTCAACGGCCAGTTTGCTGAATCACAACACTAAAATCTGGGGTTTGATTCCACGTGATAGCTCATTATGTAGCTTTGCGCTAAAAAAACAAATTGTTGTTATCAATATAATTCAACTGACACAGAGGTAATGGAAATACATTTTTTACCTACTGGACAATTTTAACAAATATTATTTCGGTGGATTTAATGTTATTATATATAAACATGCGCTATAACTATGTGATGTTTGCAATAAGCTAGTTTTATCCGAATGTTAGGGATTGTTCCTGATTTGTCTGCTGAGAAGACAGGACTTGACAACCAAACAGATACTCCCAGAACCCCCAAAAATTTCAGGAACTTTTGGGTTTCGTTCAGCCCTCAAAGAAACGTGCCAGAGCATTCACCAAAATATACTATCAACGAAAAGAAACCTTCAGTAACTTTTATTCTTCCGGGTAGTCTAGTGGAAATTCCTGTGTCTTTAGAAAACGACACCAGAGGGCAGATGAAGTATGGTATGCCAGGGCAACTTATGTTTTCGTGCTTTCCAAAATGTCATTTGCCACGTGACTCACACGAACACATGGTAAAGGCTTGTCAAAGTAATTTTATAAAATTTGAAGAAGGACAAGTTAATGATGCACGCTTTCGTTTAATTCCTCAGCGGACTTTGTTTGATAACCGGAGAAGCGGAAAATTAATAAGCGTTACAGACATAGTTGAAAATCAACTGGTAAGCTTTTATTATATACGTTTTTCTAGAAAATTGTGTTATTGTTTTCAAATATAACAACTGAAATGTATATGACGTTTATTTTTAGATAATAAACTTTAACTATGCATTAAAGAATTTCATTTTTTCGCCAGAATCAGCCCTGCGGTGGCTCAGTGGTAAAATTTGGGTTTTTAATGTTAAAATTTGAGGTTCAACCCCTATAGTAGGTACAACGCAGATAGCCCATTGTGCAGGTTTCCAATTAAAACAAACAAATTTGTACTAAAGTTAGATGCAAAAAAAAGAAGTTTTAAGAACCATTATTTTAATTTCAGCAAGAATTATAAATATATTCGTTAATTCAGTATAAAAGTTGCGTGAAGTCGACTAATAGTATATGCAAACGTTTCCAGTAATAAACGATATATTATTAGAAAAGAAATAGCAATCCACTTAAAAGCAGTACAAGTAAAATGGCGACTGGTATTATTAGTCATTTCCAATGTTTAAAATGTTTTATTTACCTTTATTGCAATGAACAACATTTCTTTAAATTAATTTCATTGTAATTTAGAATAATCTACATGCGTGTGCAAATAAAAATATTTGTTGTTAAGTGCAAAGCCCCTCGTCCCGCTCCCAGTGGCTCAGCGATAAACTTGAGAGCTTACACTATAGAAATCAGGGTTCGATACCCGTGCTTAAGCAAAAACAAGCAAATAAAATAACTACAATTCTACGAGGTATTTGTTCTCACTGAATTTCCTACAAATCAATCGAATTGTTTTTGTATGAAATACCCAGTAAACCACCTACACACCAAGCCTGCTTAGTAACAGAGTTAGATTACCTTTGAAGTCTTTGCTAATATCCGACACGTGCTACAAATATGTTTTTCCTCGGTATTATTGTTTTCTACATAACAGATATTTTACGTTGTATGTAACCAGCTATATAACAAAAGCAAGAACAGTTACTTTATTTATTATATTATATTATATTATATATATATATAAAATAAGTATGTACTAGTATGTCTCTCTCTCATTCTCTCTTTCATAAATATAGTTACGTTGTTTCCCGGCAGATGACACCACTCTACAACAAATGCTTATCGAATTTGCAGTATGAAAATACATTACTATTACTATTTCAATTTAAAGTTTTTAAAGAATACAAGGGAAAATAGTATAATTTTCTAATTAATTTCAGTATCATTACTGATCTTGCTGGTAATGCACTTAGGAGAATATTTTGTTTTCGTAACTTTATACATAACAATAAAGGATTGAGTGTGTTACTTAAAGGAATGAAATCAAAATTGGCGGCCAAACTGGTAGCTACATTTATAGCATTGATATGAATTTTACAGCAAATATTCATTTATTAGTTAGCCAGGTCGTGCTTTTTCTTTTTTTTTCAACTTGGGGCATGATGGTTGAGTAAAACATTTATCACATGTTCAGTTTACAAGATAATAAATGGGTAAAAGCAAGGACAATTTTTGACTTTCAAAAAGAGCCATAGTAATATCTTTATCAAATATTACTTCTGTGACTAGTTGTTCAAAGACATATGTCAAAGTCTCTCGGTAAGGTAAACAAAACAGAGTAAGACCGACGACAACAAGACAAACAAAACAGAGTAAGACGGACGACAACAAGACCAACAAAACAGAGTAAGACTGACGAACACAAGACAAACAAAACAGAGTAAGACTGGCGACAACAAGACAAACAAAACAGAGTAAGACTGGCAACAACAAGACAAACAAAACAGAGTAAGACTGGCGACAACAGACAAACAAAAGACAGTAAGACTGGCGACAACAAGACAAACAAAACAGAGTAAGAC
>NW_013667327.1:27266-29874 GCF_000517525.1 Limulus polyphemus | reverse complement strand
AGACAAACAAAACAGAGTAAGACGGACGACAACAAGACCAACAAAACAGAGTAAGACCGACGACAACAAGACAAACAAAACAGAGTAAGACGGACGACAACAAGACCAACAAAACAGAGTAAGACCGACGACAACAAGACAAACAAAACAGAGTAAGACTGGCGACAACAAGACAAACAAAAGACAGTAAGACTGGCGACAACAAGACAAACTTTGATCCACAATTAATGGTGACTGACTGAAGGTAATGAAGATCGAACATACAACAAATATCAGACTGCGTCCCAACTGACCAATTCCTTCAACAGTGGACTTGACTCAACTGTTTCTATCAATGCGAAGGACAATACAACAAAGCCAAGGAGCACTTACAGCCACTTCGAAAACTGCAAAGAGGAAAACACAGGACTAACAGTGCTTTGTGTAAGCTGTGGGCATTGAATGATTAGAAGAAGTGTTTACAGTAGTTGGGCTTATAGGGTACAGCATTCACCTGACTCTGTTACATGATCAATGTGTTTTGTCTATTGAAGTAAATGAAGCGTCCTACAAATGTGTATGGGAGGCCCCACTAAAGTGGCCTGGCAGTATATAAACAAAAGCTTTAATGTTGCATTTCTACATATTTTTTATTGTTATGAAATCAAAATCGAATAACAAACTATTGCACAAAATCAGCACCTTCATGGTAGAAAAAAGTATATAAACGATGGCTATTCTAAGTATGGATTGAATGACTGATGCCGACTTTCCGACACTTTGTTAATGATATTCAAAATAGAGAGGTTAATTAGAAATAAAACTACATCCAACTGTTTGATCAATACACGACATTGGGACCGAGTATGGCTTTTGTCGTAATACTGTATCTTACACTCCAAATACTCGTTTGTTTAAGCAAAAATCTGCACAGTGGGATATCTGCATTGTGTCCGTCGCGAGGATCATCCCCAGAATTCTAACGTTATAAGGCCTCTAACTTACCGCTGAACTCTAAATAAAGGAGCCCAAACTAAGAAATGATAAGTAACCAGAAAGTAATGTACAGTTCAATCTTATTCAATCACTGGAAAAGTTAAATGACGTTTCAAAAAGAAAATCAGTTTCAGCCTGCCTTGTGCCCTCTATAAATTATAAATATTATATTAATATAAGTCCCTGTAACTCAACTAATCTCTGTATTGATGTACTGTTTACAACAGACATCTATAAAAGGGACCTAAAACAACTTGTTGTGGGATAGCTAAACAACCTGTTTAAATCAAATAAACAAAGAGAAATGACTTCGCATAAACCTTTACCTGGTCAGGCAAGTGGCCTTATAATCGAGGTTTGACAGAAATGGGGTCGACTTCTACAAAATATTAAGCAAGAGCAGCGAACTAGTTGTGTCTGAAGATTATACTTTCATGCTTTACGAATAAGCACTGATTTTATGCGACCATCTTCCATGTAGACAGATACTCAATCGAGATTATCTCCCTTTGCGCTCTCTTAGTTACAAGTAATAAGCAACATTACTGGAAAACGAAAACCTTGGATATTCCACGTGCACTATTGTAGCATAAGACTGGTAGTTTGTCAGTACTATTATTTCAACATTTTTAGGCTAACGCTTGTAACTGATCATTCAGACTGTCTGACCTATAGGTGGGTATAGAGCTTATCGTGACTGGTTGACCCAGAGGACAAAGCTGAAAAGAACTGTGTCCCCAAAGATGAATCGAGGATATAGATTTTCCTTTGATACAAATGTCAAAGATTTTTACTTATACCTTTTATTATACTGTTAAATTTTCTACATAAATGTTTATTTTGTGGAAACAGTTTCTGTTGTTCTTGTTTTTGAGAATACTGCGTTAACCGTCTATGGCATGACCTTAAGTTTCTGAGAAAGGAATTTTTCGATATTTTAACCTGTTATTTCAGGCGTACTAAAATATTTTTCGCTCTTTATTAAGCCGCGGCATAACGGCTCATAGGATGGCTCTGAGTTTTTGTTTTTCTAGTACAAAATTTTAGCTCATAGTTCCGTCATCTCTCGACCGATTGGAGATCTAATTACAGTTTTGGACTCTGGAGGGCAAACCCTTTCGATTGATATATTTGACCACGCCCAAGGTCTCATAGGTTAATTTACTCTAATCCTGCCTAAAAATATTCAATTTTAGGGTAGGCTGGTAAAAGTCTTGATGAGTAATAAAATTGGAACGGGTATACGCGCGCCCAACGCTTGGTATTGCTGGCACACAAAAATATAGCTAATAATAATAGGGGGGGGGGAGGTTTAATAGCTTAATTTACTCTTATCCTGCTTTAAAAATTTTCAAATGCAGCGGCTATTGAGGATTCCATCTTGTTAATTCTTAGTCGTTGTTGTCTCCACCCTCCGGTGACTCAGCTGTACGTCTGAAAGCTTATAACGCTAAAACTCTGTTTTAAATTATTTAATTCTTATGTAATTTTAGCTTAATTTAAATATCTTGATATTTGCGAATTTCGATGTCAGATTATCATTATCATTTTATTTTTTCTTGTTCACATTCTTTACATACAAATCCCACATTTATTAATCGTAGTGTTGCGTCATCGAGTCACATGACTACTG
>NW_013667327.1:23759-26454 GCF_000517525.1 Limulus polyphemus | reverse complement strand
TACTTTGGCGAATGTTCTTGTTCTTACTAGATATAGGGTAGGCTGGTATATAAAAGAGGGGAATGTAATGTCTGGGTAGATATTTGAGTAATTGAACTGCAGTCAGAGAGCACGAGAGACGTTACAGCGTTTGTTTAGCTCGATTGTTGAAGTTGAGTGTATCGGTAAAGTTATATTTGAAAAGAATAAACTAGTTTTATTAAGAAAGGAGTTGTGTCGCTTAAATTTCGTCGGAACGAAGTTACGGAAAGTTAATTAACAAACGGAGACGTAACAGTAGATTAGATTTTAATGATTTTGTTTTTGTTTTTCTGGTAAAAACTTTTCATACTTGACTACTGAAAAATCAAATAGGATATTTAATTAACACTACAATAACAGCATTAACTGAAAATAATATTATTTTCCACTTCTACACGACACGGTCGTTTCTTTTCTTTTCTTTAGGTTCTACCAGTTCATTATGATCGCTTCTGGGCGGAAAAGATCAACATGGATGAGAGAACTTACCAAAAAATACTTCATACGCAGGGTGGTTCTTTCTAGCAAGATTTAATGCTGTTGTTGTTGTTTTTAATACTTACTTACTCCATTATACAAAGTGTATTATATCTGGCACATATAACTATTAAATTATAGTAGGGTGAACTTCGATCAGTTGAAAAGTAGTTAATAAATTGATCGCTTACTCTTAATCATTATTTTACGTATAATATTTATCTAACAAGTATAGTCTTAAAGTGGCATTGTTCAGCATACATGATCATTGAATCAGTTTAACATTACAAATGTTCAAAGTACCCACCACTGTTATCAATGAAAATACAGGTTATATGGTGTGAACGCCTTTTCTAAGCTGGCGAAACATGATTATAATAAATTATACTTGTCATAAACCATTAGTATTAGGCCTATTATATTTTTTAACACTACGTTTCTTAATCTGACACTTTGGATTTTTTCGCCGTAAGTATATTTTATGTAATTCTGTAATTATAATAATTATAATTATATATCATTAAGCATCAACAACGTTGACAGATGTTTATAATTATATATCGAGATATATAAACTAGATGTACTTCCACAGGGTCCCTGAAAGTGTTTTTTCTATTTCAAAAATAAATAGAACCAAAATCAATAGTAACAAATATTTTTATTTCTTCCTTTTGAAGCTCATATGTCATGCTGTATTGTAACCTACAGAGTCCATAATTCTTGCCCCCCCCCCCCAGTAGCACAGTGGTATGTCTGCGAACTTACAACTATAGAAACCGGGTTTCGATACCCGTGGTGGGCAGAACACAGATAGCCCTTTGTGTATAGCTACAAACAAACAAACCATGATTCTTCTCGAGATTCAGAGCACGCATACGTTTTACTGACGTAACGACAATACAAAATGCAACGTTAATCATCTCTTATGTGACGTAATTTTAGTGTCTACTGAATGACTGACAGACAACACACTATTGTATAGTGGTGTGAGTGGTTAAAACAGGTGACCCCCTCCAGGTGGCCTTTGGCTTCCTTTCAGGTAAAATATGTCGGTTTGTTTGATTATGAAAAGGTCTACATGCAGTATTAGTTCGTATCAAAAGGTTGATGTGAGAGACCGATTCACATCAAAATTATCATAATATCACATTTTATTTGGGGCTGAGCGCGGCCCAATTGTTGGCGTACTGGACTGTGAATCTCAGAATCCATGGATCATGCCTCGTTGCTACCGAAAAAAAAAAATGCGTTATAAAAGTGACGGTCAGAAGTAACCCAAATGATTTAGCATTGTTAGAACCAATGTTACGTCTACCAAATAGATTGAATCTAATCTGTGTAAGCGCTAATAATTAGAATGGCTAAGAATACTACGTATAATGTCAATCCAAATGATTTTGGTATTGTTAGAACCAATGTTACGTCTACCAAATAGGTTGAATCTAATCTGTGTAAGCGCTAATAATTAGAATGGCTAAGAATACTACGTATAATGCCAATCCAAATGATTTGGTATTGTTAGAACCAATGCTACGTCTACCAAATAGGTTGAATCTAATCTTTACACGTGTAAGCGCTAATAAATAGAATGGCTAAGAATACTACGTATAATGCCAATCCAAATGATTTGGTATTGTTAGAAGCATTGCAGATTAATTCTTTTTTATTATTTTATTTTATTTTGAGCCCCATAACTAAGCCTGTACTTTATTTTTAAAATGTTCGGGCTTACACCAGTGCAATACACGCTAAAAGCATTAAAAATTAGTGACTGCCAACACAGTTCTTCGTGTCATCTGAGCCATTAAGGTAATTAAAATATGTGTTGCTAACAGACAGACAAATCGAATATTATTAGGAGCTTGCACAGAGTTACAAACTATTAAGTATTAATAATTCGCCCCCACCCCAGTGGCACAGCGGTATGTCTGCGGACTTACAATGCTAGAATCCGGGTTTCGATACCCGTGGTGGGCAGAGCACGGATAGCCCATTGTGTAGCTTTGTGCTTAATTACAAATAAACAACTAATAATTCGATTAAAAAAAACTGATTGAAATAAGTTTCTTGAACGAAAAAATATATATAATTTGTTTAGTAGAAATTTAAAATTTAATAACAATATATCATTAAATACGGATAACGCTTATTCTTTGATAGATTGTTTAGGTAGAGTATTCATAATAAAATTTGGTTG
>NW_013667327.1:17427-22858 GCF_000517525.1 Limulus polyphemus | reverse complement strand
CGATACCCGTGGTGGGCAGAGCACGGATAGCCCATTGTGTAGCTTTGTGCTTAATTACAAATAAACAACTAATAATTCGATTAAAAAAACTGATTGAAATAAGTTTCTTGAACGAAAAAATATATATAATTTGTTTTGTCGTAAATTTAGTAGAAATTTAAAATTTAATAACAATATATCATTAAATACGGATAACGCTTATTCTTTGATAGATTGTTTAGGTAGAGTATTCATATAAAATTTGGTTGAATGGACGGCGACTAAAGACGAAAGGTGGAAGACTTGTGTTTCTGCAGACAGTTACCGTCCATTCAACTAAATTTCATCAGCCAATGATTCTTTATTCGCACATTCTCCTGCATCAACAGGTTCATTTAGCATTTTGTGTAACAAAGTACAGAGTTATTATTTTACTACAAGTTACAGCAGTAAGGGAGAATATTTTTAAAACAGACACGACGTTTCGATCACTAGTGCGATCATTCTCAAGTGACCGAAACGTCGTATCTGTTTTTAAAATATTCTTCCTTACTTTAAAAGCTGTAAGTTGTATTAAAATAATAACTATAACTAGTAAATAAACTCAAAACGAAACAAAAAGTAAAGAATATTAGCAGGATTATGTCTATTTTATTTAACTAAACCCATAGTGGAATACTTAGTGTCAACGTTACAGAATTGCGCGCGGATAATATTTTTTAAATATTTCTCAACATTTTTAATAGTTGCGTTTCCAAGTATTAAAATAAAATCGCTCGAAAATTCTTCGGTTATTTGTCACTTCAATAAAACATCTATAATTTCTTTTCAGGGAAATTGTGTTACTATATTAAAGAATAAAAAAGAAGAACGATATCTTTATTAAATATTTCAACCGACCAATTTTGGTAGCACATATACTAACCCTGATAATTGTATCTGTGTTACCAAGACTAGTGGGCTGAAGTATCTAATAAAAACTTTATCTTTCACTGTTCCCAAAAACGTCGTTTTTGTTTTTTACTCTTCAAAAATCTATGCTCTATTTTCGATTCTGTACAAAATTATTATTGCTGTTTAGTGACGGTTATCCTGTGTCTGTTAAAAATTCAGTTGGCGTGAAACTAAACAAACACACTGACACAAAAAAAGTGTGACCCTTCGGAACTACATTACAGAACAACGAGAAGCGAAAGCAAAACAAAGCTAAAATGTTTGATTAAAAAAAAACACAGAAAAAAACGTGTCCTGAACAATAACTATATAACACATATATTTATATTAGTGCCCTGTTGTCTTTTTCATAATAAAATTAAGAGTTTTCTTTCTTTATTTAGCACCTTTTTTCTATTAAAGTCTGTGTTTTTGCACGTGTACCTTGTTAATGTTATCATTATTAAAAGTCCTCTGAATACTGTAATAAAGTAATAACTAACTTAATAACAAGGTGGCAGTGATAATCTAAAGGAGTAGGGCAATCATCTATACCAATTGGCATACTTTCTTCTTCCGCACCATTGCCCTGGCAACTTGGGCGAAGACGAAAAATTTGGGTCATCTATGACCGGTTTATATAATAATGTTATATATATACGCCATGTTTTCCTTCGCTACGGTACGTTAAACGTTGTCATAGTTTAATGTGCGCGCCGTCTGGAGGAGGTGGTGTGTCGTCATTGAGTGGTAAGCCTTGTAGTTCCATAGACTTATATAGAAGATATAGAAAGTCTTACTTCTTTCTTCGCCCCCCAGTGGCACAGCGGTATGTCTGCGGACTTACAACGTTAGAATCCGGGTTTCGATACCCGTGGTGGGCAGAGCCCACATAGCCCATTGTGTTGTTTTGTGCTTAACTTCAAACAAACAAACTAATTTCTTTCTTCCCAGATCTTAATAGTTTCGCAGATTAAAAGTAGTTTCTCCCTTAGAACTCAAAAGAGAAGAGGGTATATCGTAGTTTGGAGATAAAAATGAAAAACTATGTTATATTTTATGAAGTTTCCAAAAGGTGTAGTCTTCCAACAAAACAATAACTGCAGTATTATGTTCCATTCACTGCACTCCGCCGCACATTATGAGTTGTTGAGCCACTACGTCATTAGTGTTACTGTTTTGTTAGAGGTCTGCTGTTTACTGGTAAACGTCACCAAACAATGGAGTCCACTAGGAAAGTGCATTGCCGTTTTAGAATTTCGTGAAAGAATAATAGTTCAAACTGGACGTTTGAAGTAATGAGATTGGTATGTAATTTTTTTGATTAGAATTGTTCTTAATGAGTAATTTGATGTGACTTTGATCAACGAAGATCGTCTGAGAAAAAACCCTAAATGCTAAGTCAAAAAATTGTTAATTTTAACATTGATACTGTTAATTAAGCAACAAGTACAATTTGCATAAAACCCAACAATTCTTATAGACATTAGTGTGAGAGTGTTGTTGTTTTGTTAGCGCAAAGCTACACAATGGGCTATTTGAACTCTGTCCACCGTGGGTTATAGAATCCTGGATTGTAGGATTGTAAGTCTGTAAATTTACCGCTGACACACCAGGGGACAAGATGGGAGTATTTCTAATCTTTTTAAGAAAACTAAACACAGTGGTTATAAGTGTGCATAAAACATTTATTTTTACCAGATATCAAGAACAATGTGGAACATTTCTTGGCTACTTCTACTTATTGCCGCTTTGTATAATTTTGTGTCAAACTGTGTAAATTTACCCCAGTAACTTGGTCAGCATGAGAAGTCACGAGGCTTAGCTGCGCGCTGAAAGATCTTGTAAGTGTCAGAACAGCATACAAGTAGATTATAAAATTATAATAAGCTACGAATTCCACAGCTTACCTACCTAGTATGATTGTCAGTGGTATTTAGGTCATTACCTTTACTCAACAGCGGCAAAAAAAAAGGGTCTCTTGGTGCTTGGAAGACCAGTGTAAGTGTAAAACTGGTACTATCTATACGATTCCCACGAGATGAGAAATGATGTAAAATAACGAAGCAGAGAAAGTTAAACATGAAAGTGAACAACTTGCTTTATGGGAAAGATCATTTGTCCATGTTTTAATGAAGAAATTCTTCCCCAAGTAAATAAGACTTACATTGTAAGTTTTGTAGTAAATTATAAATAACGTTTGTTTCCAGCCAACTATCACCAGGTGGCGTGAGAAAGCCTATAAATTTACTATATTTAGGGATTGAACAATTTATATCGGGTACAATTTATATCAGTCACTAGATAAGATAAGAATTATGTAATTTCAATTTTATTGGGTGTTCTATGATATTCTGAAAAATGGATTTGGCAGTTGCGACGCCTCCATGATTTCCTCAATTTAATTTTGAGCAATCTGTACATATAAAGTTTACTCAAGAATATTATTCTTGGTCCGAAACTTTAGATTTGTTTGACACAAGTCTCTAGTATATAATTATTATTGTTTCTTTATGAGGAAATAACACTTTTTTTTTGTTTGCTTCATAATTTTTGGGCAAAGGGCTATCTACTATTGCCTTCTCTAATCCTGAACTGATATACTTCTCACTGCTCCGTCACCAACTCTTTGGCTGCTCCTTGTGACTTAGTAGTAGTATTGGACTTTTACTCTTATAGTGCTAAACGCGTTTATGCGCCAACGTACCATGAACCATAAATCCCCTGATTCATAATGCAAGCAGGATAAACCCTGGACCTCATCTGATCCAAGTGACTTTCGTCAACAATATCAAAATGTCAGTCATCAGATTGTCGCTCAAAATGAAATCCGTGTGGATATTCTTTCAAAGGTTCTTTGATATAAATACATTCTTTACACTACTCAAAGCTAAAATTTAACATGTAATTATTTTAAAGCTTTATTTAAATGTTACAAAAATCTTCATGAAATTAGCATTCATACCTCGAAATATTTTCTCCAAAGAGGTTTAAATTAAATTTAACAATGTAAAGGAGGCCCCTCTGAAGCAACACAGCTTTTATTGAAACATTTTGTATCAATTAATTCCTAAATTATGCCATAGTTACATTTGTAATATCTTTAAATAAATGTTCTTTTCTTGTATTACAACCCTCATATTTAGATTAGGATGTAGGTGGTCATTGGACGAGAATGCTAGTACATTTATTTATTCATTTGTTCTTTTATTATAAACTGTTTCCGATAACATGTAAAAACTGTAACATTGAAATTCGATATGCAGTAAGACAATATAAGTACACTTTTATGTTACATAAAACAAAAGGAAGATTGAAACATTCAGCCTTTTTATATGGCGTTAAATCGTTTAAAGCTCAATCTTTCTTGAGGTTATGTAATGAACTGAGCTAAATTTACCATAAACTGATATGATAGCTTCATAAATATCATTGTAATTTTGCATTTAGCTATAACATTAAACTGAATTGGGAAGTAAAGGTAAGAGTTAAAATCAACAGTTTCCTGGTAAATCATTCACAATTGAAATCAACAGTTCCTGGTAAATCATTCACAATTAAAATCAACAGTTCCTGGTAAATCATTCACAATTAAAATCAACAGTCTCCTTGTAAATCATTCACAATTAAAATCAACAGTTTCCTGGTAAATCATTCACAATTAAAATCAACAGTTTTCCTGGTAAATCATTCACAATTAAAATCAACAGTCTCCTGGTAAATCATTCACAATTAAAATCAACATTCTCCTGGTAAATCATTCACAATTAAAATCAACAGTCTCCTGGTAAATCATTCACAATTAAAATCAACATTCTCCTGGTAAATCATTCACAATTAAAATCAACAGTCTCCTGGTAAATCATTCCCAATTAAAATCAACATTCTCTTGGTAAATCATTCACAATTAAAACCAACAGTCTCCTGGTGAATCATTCACGTTCGCGTTCCAACTGTGGCCATCTGGAATTCGTTTCTACTTCTGGAGCTACAACATTGGTTCCACACTTACTATGTGTTAAAAAATAATGTTTCTTTATTGATCAATTTGATTTTAAACCAAATTCCCTGTGGTATGTCGAAACCAGTTTAAGAAATATCTGGTGTTTCGTAGCAGTCACGTTCCTGAATCTAATAGAATAGCCAGTAGCAGCATATAATGAGATGTAACTTTACAGAATCTTTGTTAGCTGTTAAGTTTCGGACTGAATAATTGTGAAATGGATAGAGCAAGCTCATGGAAGTAGTATATGAACAAGGTTCCACTTTAATAAACCATTGGTGTTAGGTTACAGCTCATTTTCGAACTATATACGTCTGGATAGAATAACATTGCTGACAAACTAAAGAGGTTTTACTTTAAGGAACATCTCAAAGTGGTGTTAGGCTCAACTAAAGCTTTGAATTAAATACATCCAGATGCTTAGATGTAACAGGATAACTCCTAGCAGCCTGTAATATCAAAGTTGCAGTTTAACGAACTTCAGACTGGTGTTAGACACAAATAAAGCTTTGAATT
>NW_013667327.1:0-16427 GCF_000517525.1 Limulus polyphemus | reverse complement strand
CTCATGGTGTAAAATCCTCGAGACAATCTAGCCTTGCTGCTTCATATACAGAGTTTGTGCAACGCCCTGCTACACATGACTACAGTGCGCGTGTCTCAGTATTTGTATGTGTACATCACGAGAAAAATTAATATTATTTTTCAAATACTCTCTTAAACATATGATTAAAACTTCTGAAAATATCTAGATATATTAAAATTCTTTAAGACAAAAAGTTTTAATAGTAAGATTTTGTTTAATTTCTTTAGTGCATATTTGTGTATAAAAGAAACTGTAATGCGAAACGTTGAATGTCCAGTTAAAGAAATGTAACAAGTTTGATGTTATAAGGTCGTTGATTATTAGTGTGATTTTGTTACTTGAGTTAAGCCTGAAATGTAGTCTCTAAGGCTAACTCATTACGCCTAATTAGCAAATGTATCTATTCGTTAAGTTTGCACCTTCAATGCTGAAAATTACTCTCCTTCAAAATTATATCTCTTAAGACGTTATAAACTTTATGCTAAATTCCCATTATCTACACCAAAACTTTAGCCTTCTAATTGTTCTTAAGACCTATTATAAAAATTCAATCTCAAGTTGAATTAACATTTTTAAGTTCAAGCATAAGTTTACAGCATGGTTCGGAAAAACAGAGTAATTTTCGAGAGTTAAATATTATTTAATTCTGCAAAGTAGTTTAAAATAGAGCCCCTTGGTGGCTAAGCAGTAAGCTTGGGAAATATAACATCAAACTTTGGAAGTCGATCCCTGCACAAGTAGCCAATTTCACGGTTTTACGCTTACATAAAACAAACTCTAAAACAAGATGGTCATGTGTATGTATGTATGTATCTAATAAGCCCATAAATACTCTTATTTTTCCTCTTTGATGCAGTATGCGATTTCGTTAATATTTATGGTTTTTGAGGGGCGTTGCTTGTAAATTCGTGATTGTTGAACTCAATTTAATGATCAGCGTAAACAGCATTTATTGCCCAAATATTCATAAGATCAGTGTAAATTATATTAGTAATGTTTTACGAATATCTGAAGCGTAGTTGAATTGAAAGAAACAATCGCTTCTTCTCGTCAAATATCGGAAATTGAAATGATGAATATACTCTAAAAAAATTATGTCATTTGATTCTTGGCATTTAAAAATATATAACTTAAATAGTTGTTCCCATTCTTGTTATCGTTACTTCTCTCACGTAAAATCAAAGGTGTGTTGAATCTGGGTATAGATAACATGCATTCACTAACACGTCCAATTTATAAGAGCTTTTCCATTTGAAAACCAGACCTACAGCTTCCATAAATATAATGGGACTAGTTTTATTTCTGTTTTTGGACGGCTGGTTCATATACCTTCTTGATTGTCAGGAGATCCAAGCATGCATTCTTGACACTCAATAGTTTGTTCCATTGCGTCTATCAGTTATCATAAACTAGGTGGGACATACAGCAAATGTAGCTTCTGTAGGAAGCTAATTTCTCACCTGACACTAGGAGCTGCTGTAGGAAATTATTTTTTGTACGAGCTTTAGTAAGAAGCTACTTTTTGAATTCACACTACAAACTGTGGTAGAACACTACTTTCTAGCTTGACGCTACAAACTGTGGTAAAACACTAATTTCTAGCTTCACACTTCAAACTGTGGTAAAACACTAATTTCTAGCTTCACACTTCAAACTGTGGTAAGACGCTGCTTTCTGTACGAACTGGGATAGGAAGCTAATTTCTGACTTGACACAACAATCTTTGGTAATTTACGTGCAAGAAGTGGAAAGTGCTTTGGTAGAAACGTAATTTCTGATTTGACACTACGAGTTGTGATAGTTACTTTCATGTGTTAAATGTAAGTAATTATTTTGTCGTCTCACCCCAACATCATAGCATAGTCTACACAAAAATTACTAATTCGTTAAGTTTTATGGTGTGTTCGTGTCGCCCCCACCCCCTCCCAGTGGCCACAGCGGTATGTCTGCAGACTTACAACGCTAGAATCCGAATTTCGATACCCGTTGTGGGCAGAGCACAGATAGCCAGCCCATTGTGTAGCATTGTGCCACAAACAAACAAACAAATGTTCGTGCCTTTGTGCTTATGTACATGTACAATCACTATTATCACAAATATATGAAACACACTCGGTTCTAATACTGTACAACCGAAAGAGTAAATTAAGAGAGTTTAATCCAGTATAAATAAAATATATTAAAAACATAGGACATCATATAAATAATTATTTTTATGATTTTGTTTGTTTGTGCCAGTGGGAGGGGGGGATATTTTTATGGAGCGCCATCAAAATATATGTAGCATTGGTGGCAGTATTGAAATTTAGAGCTGTTTCGTTGTTTGAATGAAATAGAATCAACAGCCATATATGTATAGTTGTTGGTTTCTAAATGCGATGATTAATTCCTAATGTTTTAATTCCGAAAAATGTTCTCAAGTCAAATGAATTTTAAAACATTATGTTTTTATGTTATTCTCCGGACGACAACATTAAATGTATTCTGACATTTGTTCTATTATGTTATTAAGAACTTTAGAAAACACAGTGTAATGATTATAGAACGATTGCAAATGATGATTAAAATCTAATTGTCTCTATAAATTGCAACATCATTTTATGAAAAATCTGCTTGCTGTTCAAAATTAAGACCGAAAGAGGGAAACAAGAAATGTTGGCAAAAAGGGGACAGAGACATCAAAGATGGGTCACAAAAAGTACTTACAATAATCTGTTTGTTCCAATCTAAGAACGTAGGAAAACCACAATTTAAACAGTGATTAACTCGAGGTGGTCTTTTGTACACCCTGTGTCGTGTGATTTTAAAACTGCTCTCTTGAAAGTATATGAAAGTCGAACCTGCAATACGAAAGTTAAATTAAACTGCCACAGAGTTATTAAGAAATTTTCGGTGTGAAAATTCCTCATGTTAAGTTCAATCTGAATGTCATAACTGGACAGGTGGATGAACAAGACTGAAATATAAAATACAAATGATGAACATGATAAAATGTTTTTACTTAAGACCACACTATATATACAAGGAAGCACTTTACTTGAGAAATGGGTAAAATACTGAATGTGTGTTCATAGAGGAGAAAAAAACACGAAACATTGTATTACAGTGAAGCCGGGTCTAGTAAACAACATTTACAGAGAAGCCAGGTCTGGCAAACAACATTTACAGTAAAGCCAGGTCTGGAAAACAACATTTACAGTGACGCCAGGTCTAGTGAACAACATTTACAGAGAAGCCAGGTATAGTAAACAACATTTACAGAGAAGCCAGGAATAGTAAACAACATTTACAGAGAAGCCAGGTGTAGTAAACAACATTTACAGAGAAGCCAGGTCTAGTTAACAACATTTACAGAGAAGCCAGGTATAGTAAACAACATTTACAAAGAAGCCAGGTCTAGTGAACAACATTTACAGAGAAGCCAGGTATGGTAAACAAAATTTACAGTGAAACCAGGTCTGGCAAACAACATTTACAGTGAAGCCAGGTCTAGTAAACAACATTTACAAAGAAGCCAGGTCTAGTAAACAACATTTACAGTAAAGCCAGGTCTGGCAAACAACATTTATAGTGAAGCCAGGTCTAGTAAACAACATTTACAGAGAAGCCAGGTCTAGTAAACAACATTTACAGTGAAGCCGGGTCTAGTAAACAACATTTACAGTGAAGCCGGGTCTAGTAAACAACATTTACAGAGAAGCCAGGTATAGCAAACAACATTTACAAAAAAGCCAGGTCTAGCAAACAACATTTACAGTAAAGCCAGGTCTGGAAAACAACATTTACAGTGACGCCAGGTCTAGTGAACAACATATACAGAGAAGCCAGGTATAGTAAACAACATTTACAGAGAAGCCAGGTATAGTAAACAACATTTACTGAGAAGCCAGGTGTAGTAAACAACATTTACAGAGAAGCCAGGTCTAGTTAACAACATTTACAGTGAAGCCAGGTCTGGCAAACAACATTTACAGAGAAGCCAGGTATAGTAAACAGCATTTACAGAGAAGCCAGGTGTAATAAACAACATTTACAGAGAAGCCAGGTATAGTAAACAACATTTACAGAGAAACCAGGTCTATTAAACAACATTTTGCATGCCACAAGTTAATGACAGAAATAATTAGAATTTACAGAGTTTTTATCTTTACTGCCATCGTTTAACTGCCTTGCAGAAACAACTTTAGTTTACTTAAATTAAGAATGTAAATTTTATCGGCCAAGTATGATAAGAGGAAATATGCTGTCCCACTTGATCTCTTTCTAAAATAGTCAATATCTTAACCTATTTCTGTTTCATTGCATAACAAAGGGAATATAACAAGATTTGGTTTCAGTGAAACAACTCGAAAATCTCCTCCACCCCCTGTCTGGTATAATTTCACATTGTTAAGTCCATTGTTAAAATATTTCTGTGACAGATAAGTGTTTCTAGAACTTTTTATCTGGAGGAGCAAAAGAGGGTCAAGTGTTATGAAATACAAATAAATAATTTTTGTTAGCTATAAGAAGTGTCCATATATTCTTTTTAATTATAAAAAAATGTAATTACTTCAGGCTCTGTTTGCGAAGCTCCACGGCGATCTAATGCTGTTTCAAATTATCATTAACCCTTTAACCCCCTCCCCCCTAGATCTCATCTGACTGAAGATACTTCTTTCGGTTCAAGTTATATAGAATGACGCCCTCATTCATCGAAAAATATTAACACTTTCATGTAAGTGTCGAGTCACAAAATAGGGAGAAATTTAAAATCTCAAAAGTCTAAATCCTGATATCTCAGATGGGAGAGGAGGAGGATGGGAGACACAGCCCTCCAATGGGAGGGGCTCTGTTGCTCTTCCACGCCACCCTCAGTGGATACGCTTTTGCATATTACTTAGTACGTCCGTTGATATCACAAGTAAGAAAAACAAATAATCCAACATTCCGACTATTTTCTTATTTATTGTAATAATTAGAATAACTTTCACACAACTTTATATTGTAAATTAAATAAAACACGCAGCAGTTTAGCCATATAGTCGGTAGACTCTGTAGGTTGGAATGACCAAGGTACTCAATATGCATAATACAAACATGCACGCTAATAAAATCACCAATGACAGAGAGTTTTACTTTAAAAATTGATTTTCACTCACTTTCATTTGTTTCTATACTCAACAACCCCCACAAAAAGGCAACAAACCATCGCTAAGCTACCAAACCAGAACGTGACTAACCCACCAAATTATTCAGCTTTCTTCTTCATGTTTCAACCGAGATAACTTTAAACATACTTTATCACTAACGTCAGTTTAAACCTAAATCCACTCTAGAGGTTTTTGGGCAGTGCATGATATCATAGCTTAGTCGTAATAGCTAGTAGTAATTTAAAAAAAATAATTCTAGTGTAAACGATGTTATCATTACCCCTTGAAGTTAGCTTTTTACAGAAGTATTGTGTTCTTTTAAAAAACAGGGTGAAACAGAAATTGCCAACCAATAATAGATGGCTGTAACATGAATAATACTCAATGCTTTGTACACTATACAACCGTTGTCTTTAGTGAGCCAACCCTTATATTATGTATGAAGTGCAGGAGTAAAAAAGTCGGGGGGGGGAGAGAAGTGCCAAAAAACAAGCAATGAAACATTTTGTAAATATAAAATGATGAAGAGATGACAGTGCTAAAAAAATTCAAACAAGAATATAGGGATGATACAGCTATACACAGGTCATCCCGACATGACGACTTTCAATATTAAAATTTAATGCAGTTGGAAGTTATATATTTTTGACTGTTGGTATGCAGTTTGTTTATCATAATATCATAGTCATGTCAGGGTAGGCATCAATGTAGTGTAACTAAGAGCCTAGGACTTTCTTACCAAGTTGAGTCAAACATATCTTGATTATTACAGACTCTCGCTACGAGGTCGGACGAATTGACCGACCTCGTAATCATTTTTTACTCATGTACTTTACAATGTAACATTAAATTTTAATATTGAAAGTCATATAGGAATGATCTATGTATAGCTGTATCATCCCTATATTAGTGTTTGCATACTTTCTGGCATGGCCATCCCCACATCATTTTACATTTAAAATGTTTTTATTACTTGTAGTAACTTTAGATAAAATTTACCAATAACGACTAAATAAATAGTTGGTCCTTTAATTAAACTTTAAAAATATTTCTTCTCAGAACAATATTTATGTTACATTTAGTAACAAGATTGTAAACGAATGACTCTGATTTTATAGTTGTAATTATCTGTTTTATTGTGCTTTCTACACTATATTTTTACTGTGTTTCCGCCTTTTGTGTTTAGTGTATTTCCCGTCCTTTGTTTTTAACGTGTTTTCTGCCTTTAAAATAACAATCATACTTCTCTAAGTAACGTGGTTAATAGAATAATAGTTAAATGCAAACTAGAACACCCTCTTACGAAAAGCTGAAATACAGGTCGTGTTCTCATTGATAACATCGTACAGGGCAAGCACAATCGTGACGTCTGGCATAAACTGGACAAAAGTTCAAAAACGATAAAGAAATACTTAACAAGGGTGAAAATTTTTAAAATTAATACAACAGTGGCTAGACTCGTTTCGTAGCTGCTTGTTGATAATTGGTATAAACACCCGTGCTATTTATCAGACTGGCATATCAATATACGTTGATTGCAGTGCAAAGTGTTTTTTTTTTTACATAAATAAAATTTTGTTCGATTTAAATTTCACACAAAGCTATCGGAGACTATCTGCGCTAGCCATTTCTAATTTTGAAGTGAGAGGCTAGAGGAAAAGCAGCTACACAACAACGCCCTCCGCCAACTCTTTAACAACGTATAGTAGGATTGTCCGTCACTTTACAATGTCCCCAAAGCTGAAAGGGCAAGCATGTTCGGGAAAGAGATTCGAACCCGCGACCCTCAGATGACGAGTCGGGTACCCAAACCACCAGGCCATGTAAAATAGAAAGATAACACCTATAGTTTCCTACATACCAGTTAAAGCGTGTCAACAATAATCTATTGAAAACTTATGAAACGATATTTGTCAATTATATCACCCATTTTGTAACTCAGTACTTAAAGATACCTGCTGCTTTTATTACGGATTTCATATACGTATTACTTTTGTGTACTATTAAATATTTTACAAGACGTTTTAAATAGGCGAATCTAGTTTACATACAACATTTTGATTCTATATTATTCTTCAATTGTTATTTGTATCTTTACATTCTATGATTTGGTGAAGTTGGAAATTCTTCATGACACGAGAGAGAATATAAGTTATCATACGTCGGTAAAAATATATGTGTTTTATTATTTAAAAAATGATATACTCAAAAGATTACCATACCTAAAGTCTTCAACACGTAATAAAGAAAAGAGACTTATAGCACATAATCTTTATTCTGGTACTATTTGGATCTTCTTTTAATTATTATTTGTTTGTATTCTCACGTAAAAGTGAAACTAAAAGATAGGTTTTAAGTTCGCAAAACTAAAGGTTCTCAGAGATTATGGACACTGTTTTATAATCAAACTCGATCGCAAAAAATTAATTTGCTTTGAAATAAATAATGTACTTTATTAAATGCAGATTGCACATGAGCGTAATTTTACAACACTGAGTTTCTGATAAATCTTTAACTTCTGTTCGGCCTCTCAGTATTTATATGTAGAACAAATCAAAGTAAAACCAGGACTTTAGCAAGTGTCTTGTTAACCCTGATGAAGCTGTAATGGCAAAGCTTTGGCTTAAATGAAACAGTTATGTTTTCTGGAGTAATATGTCGTGTTTTATTCCTATATTTTAACAATGAATAGAATTCTACAGTTTGCACTACAAACTTTAAACTCACATAAATTCTGGATGACTGATTTTAACTAAGACAAAGCGATCATGAAGCGAAAAGCTAGCTTTTCTTGGAACTACACACATATTCGAGCTCTGTCAGTATTTCCTAGAACACCCTATGGGAAACTAGTTTATTATTAAATAAAGGGAAACAGACATGTTATTCCCCAATACATCCAGAACGCCAGACTTGTCTAATGTACTTGACACTTACAGAATCAGCAGGCCTTGACCATGTGTTGCATAGCCCAAGAAACATCACATTCGTTGCGGACGTAGTGTTTTCTTTTATTATACTTTTGTTATAATGTTTGGCGTTTTTTTGTTACATGGTTTCAAAACTGTTAAAACAGGTTGGTTATAATTTCATGGTGGAATTCTGTGTTTGTAAAGTCGTGAAATCTCTTAATAGCAACCAAAAATCGTTTGCGTGACATTTTTTAAGCCTACTACTCTCAGTAACGTTATTTATTAATCTTGATATATGCATGATCTTATTTCTCTATGACAATAGATGGTAAAAGTTCATAGTTCATCCTTTCTTGTTTGTTTGTTGTTTTTTTCACGTTTATTATGGCTACTCAGTGACGTAAGCTACAGTAGTAAAGCAGTGAATGTCGGTGAAGCCCCAGGAGGTTCGGGTATAGCACATTAACCTGCTGAAGGTATGCAGCAGCTACAAGATAAGACTCATGTGATCTACATAACATCTAACAACTGGAAAATTTGGAGACTCCCCGTTGGGATATATTATAAGCGTAGCCAAGGCAATAAATATTAACTTCTGATCAGTAATCTACCTATATAGATCACAACTAAAGATATGTATAGTTATGAGCGTAGCTAAGTAAATATAATGTTAAAATGGGTTTACTTATAGTGATCGAAGTATATTGTTTACAATGATTTGAAAGCAACGTTTCGTACTCTCGCTCTTAACAATATTTTCGGTCACAAACTACATTTCTGTGGGATTATAGGAAAATAAAGTTAGCAAGTGTCGTACATTCTAGCTAGCAAGTGTCGTACATTCTAGCTAGCAAGTGTCGTACATTCTAGTTAGCAAGTGTCGTACATTCTAGCTAGCAAGTGTCGTACATTCTAGTTAGCAAGTGTCGTACACATGTTAAAACAGATTTCGTGCCGTAGGCCCTACACCACAACGCAGCGAAAGGGTGAAAGAACCTTGGACACATCTAAAAAGCCCCCCAGTGGCACAGCGGTATGTTTGCGGACTTACAACGCTAGAAACCGGGTTTCGACACCCGTGGTGAGTAGATCACAGATAGACCATTGTGTAGCTTTGTGCTTAACTTCAACCAAACAGACTAAGAAAACGAAATTATACGTTACAGAATAGGGACGCTAATTTATACCCTGGTGGGAGGGCCTGGCATGGCCAGGTGGTTAGGGCACTCGACTCGCAATCTGAAGATCGCGAGTTCGAATCCTCGTCCCACCAAACATGCTCGCCCTTTCAGCCGTGGGGGCGTTATAATGTGACGGTCAATCCCACTATTCGTTGGTAAAAGAGTAGCTCACTCAAGAATTGGCGGTGGGTGGTGATGACTAGCTGCCTTCCCTCTAGTCTTTCACTGGTAAATTAGGGACTCCTAGCGCAGATAGACCTCGTGTAGCTTTGCACGAAATTCAAAACAAACAAACAAAGATAGAAGTTTTGAAACAACTCGACCGTGGTGTTTACGTGCGGAAACTGTGTGATACGTATGATATTGGTTCGTCAACTGTTTACGATATAAAGAAGCAAAGTATAATTAGTAGGTCAGAGGTGTATTGTTGAATTATTATTACGTGACCTCTGTTGGTCCGGCAAAACGGATAATCCGGCAAGGCTCTGGAACCAAAATCAGCAGCAAGATAGTTGCAGGGAGGGGGAAGAAAGTCATTTTTTTCTGTATATAATAAGCCTAATACTATTGTCTTATGACATATATATTTTGATTATATATATATATATCTTTTTTAAACAAGAGGGTCCACTGATACTCGAATAATGTTTAGAGTGAGGGTGCTAAAACCCAATTACACTCTTTTTCTAACACCACCAGCACGTGCACAGTTTCCTTATAATTCAAGTCAGAGGGCGCTACCGCACACTCAGCTCTTCTAGTTCCCGCGCTTTTGAGATGATCTGAAGTTCTTGTAACATCTATAGTAGTCCACTATGCTTTATCTGTGTGTGTGTGTGTGCACAAACCGGTTGAATGTTATTTAAACGTTGATTTATTAACATAAGAAAAGAAACTTGTAGGCTGAAGTACCATGTTTAAATATAAGGTGTTATTGACCCATAAGCTTTAGTTTATTTCACTACCTGAACCCAAGATTAGTGCAGAAATACAGAGACAAGATATAACAGTACGTGGATTGGTGCGATCTCGGAGATAGGCTATCCTATGACGTCATCAGGCAGCCCACTCATAGACAGAACAGAATCGTATGAACAAAATAAAATTAAGCCTGTTTACAAAATATCGAGTAGGTGTTGTGTAAAATATTAAATGTAGGTAACGTAATACTAGGGCACTATGCTCTAGTATTACTATTAGGCTAAAGTAATTACGGTTAAAGTAATCAAACTTTTAACCCTAACATTACAACAGGTAGCTAGATTGGGTAATTATTTTACAATGTTTAGTTTACCTAAAGCAATCTAACACAAAAGGTATAGTACACTCTAAAACACAATCTAGAAACGTTGTGACAAGACCTGATTTAAACAACAAGCAAGCTATTATTAATGACATAACAGCCATTCAAATTATAGTGACGGCATTTAATGAGCGGTCCGTAAGTATTATTAATTCTGAGCTATGTAATTTTCCTACTAATAATTGCGTTGCATATGTGTTTACATAAATCAGGCTTCAGACACCACTAGGGCCCATATATGCACTCGCAATATTCTGTAAATTAATTATTAAATATATTATTCCTTTAATTATTACATCTTTGCTTTCTTTCATGTTTTTATATATTTTAGATTTTAGTACGCTAACAGTTGAGCCTGCTTGGACCTATTAACTCTCGAATATCAGCGATTATCAATATTCATATCAAAGTTAGTATTTAAATCTTATGCTTCTAAGATTTAGGCACTGTACAGATTATTTCTGTTATGGCATGTACTATGTATACAATATTATGTATCAGTTTCATATTACAAATACTGTTATGATGATGATAACTGATGTAATTATAAATATTTCTTATATACTAACTTACTAATTGTAAGTTCCCTTTCTATCCTTAATATCTGTAATAATTACAGTTGAGAGCTGGTGAATAATGAATGTTTGAAGGTATAGCTTGAACTACGTTATCGCTAGAAGAGATCACCAGGTGACATCACACATCATAGATCAATCCCTGTGCGGTTCCTCTTTCCAGGAATATTAACACAATTTCAAATAAACCTGTTAGGCCTGTTTGTGGTTTTTACCTTGTTGTCACTAGACGATTTTGGTCATTGTAAAAATACAGTAAATAATTCCAGACCTATTTCTCCAGTATCATAAAACAATTCAAGGCCTATTTCTCCAGTATATTAAACTTTACTCAAGTTAACTATTTTGCTAGAAAAACAAAATATTTATTAATGTTATGTATTTTGCTTCGATTGATTGATGTCTGGATAATAAAAATTTGAAGATTATTACCCAGGTGGGTCAGCGATAAATGTACGGACTTATAACGCTAAAATCCGAAGTTCGATTCGCCGAGTTTCTAGTTAGTACCTGATGATGACAAAACCTTGTCGAAAAGTTGTACATTTGCTGTTATGTTAAACTTATATTAAAGTTTTTCTTCATTACCCATTCAAGCCGTCTCCAGCCATTATTAGTCTCAAAGTGGGTTCCTCGTCACCCAATTTATAACAATCGGTTGAATACTTATACTTTTTATTTGCCAGAATGTTTTATACGTTTACAAAGTACCTCTAAGGGAAAAACGTAAGGGCAGAAAACTAAATAAAATTTATTTAACCTGTAGATCTTAAGTCATTAACTTTCATCAGACAGTATTTTGTAATCTAGAATTTAAAACATTAATTTCTCCATTTTTGTTGAGTTTAATCATGAAAAAGCATTTGACATCGTTAGCACATGGACATCAGTAGAGGAAAGTGCGGTAAAACGGTCCCCTTCGGTAAAATGACCACCCACGGATATCACCAGTTATGACATGCTGCTATTTAAAGTGAATTAATCGTAACTATTATTCACATGAAACCGTGAGAAAACATTCTGGCGGACGAAAGCGAATGTGAACGATCAAAGGGTGATTTAAGTTTTTTGAACAAAAAATTACATTTATAATAACGAAGGGTTCATCTTAAAACCTTTTGCTTTTTCATGGCTTTCATCTTAGTCGATGAAAACCGCATTTAATGTTTAGGTCTTACCCCACTTTCATCAATAAATTTGTCCATCTTCAGACTTGTTTATTTCCTGATGAATATATGATTTTTTATATGCTAAAAAAGTTGAAATTAAAATTCATAATATCATATTGAACTTAGTCTATCCAGTAATAGTACCACATAGTACTGTAAGAAGTCTGTTTATTAACTGTCTCAGTATACTTGACACTTAAAAGTAAAATAGGAAGATATAATAACTGATCGTCTATACAGATCCTTCGTCAACCTTGCATTCCACAATTCCAAATATCCACCACGACTTCTAATTATTAGATATTAACATATTAATCTAAATCACAGGACATCGCTGATCGAATGAAAAATATTCTTATGAGTAAAACAATTTACTATAGCTTTTAGATATCAGATAATATTGCATTTTTTACAGATGTGGGCCTGGCATGGCCAGGTGGTTAGGGAACTCGAATCGCAATATGAGGGTTGCGGGTTCTAAGCCCCGTCCGCCAAACATGCTTGCCCTTTGAGCCGTGGGAGCGTTATAATTTGATGGTCAATTGCACTATTCGTTGGTAAAAGAGTAGCCCAAGAGTTAGCGGTGGGTGGTGATGACTAGCTGCCTTCCCTCTAGTCTTTCACTGCGCATATAGCCCTCGTGTAGCTTTGCGCGAAATTCAAAAACAAACAAACTTTACTGATGCACAGGTTCTAAATACAATGAGACAAAAAAGCGAACTAAAGATAGCTAACTTTTATTTTAGTAACTGCTTAGATGTTTCGGTAGCTAAATGTGATAAACCTAAGCGAGGTGTTAATAATGAGTAAATGTAGAAAATAAAGATTTGTTTTACATCTGGAAGTGTTTTCTGATAGTGTGTGTGTTTCTTTATATTCACATATATATGTTTGACGTAATAGTTGTTTTTATTTATTTGTACGTGTACTTACTTATTTATTAAAACATTTTTATTTTAGCAGGAAATGAAACAACAGGAAAAACAGGTTAATCCTTTCATTCTGTGCTTGTCTACTCTAATATTACCATGCATAACAAGTCTTCATCCCAACAGTGCAGGTTTGTCCTATTTCCTAATTATAATAAGGTATCGACAATTAAACTTTACGATTTCATAAGTTTCTAATTTATAAGTACACTTTTGAACCAACTTATTAATAAATACTATACATATATACTAGGGGTGTGACTAATTTATTTAGCACTCTTAGCCTAATTATTCACATGAATATTTTTTATTACTACGTATACCTCTAAATGTACAGACGAATTAACAGATTTGTTAGAGCTTGAGATAAACTAATATATTCAAGATAAGACCCTCAATAACTGAAGATTCTCAGGATTTAACCATTGTGTTTGAAAGTTATTAGTGCAGATGAAATGATCCAAGCTGGCACAAACTTACACAAATAAAACGCATTCAACAGAAATCTAAGTGAATAATACAAAACAAGTGCTATAAACAAACACATGTCCATCAAGAGTGAATCATTTACAAGACCAGCTTTATCAAATACAAAAATTGTAAATGTAGACTGCTACCAATGAAGTACAGCTAAACATTTTCAAGACTGAAAAAACTCGTGCAAAATGTTGACTGACCTGACAAGATATCATCACAATCAACAGATATTGGCAGCTTTACTTTGCCATATTAACTTCAGGTCGGCACTTAACGTCGCGCTTGTAAAGTGGTCAATAAAGAACGTCTCGAATTAAACACAAACTATTGAAACACTTGCATTTTGTGATAAATAAAACGAAACGACTATAGCAACGTAAAATTCATGTTATAAGCACTGCAGATTATTAATTGATAAACTAACATAATAATCAAATAAATCAGACATTTGGATAAGAAAGTTTCAACATATTTCAACTCTCAGAAGCTCTGGTTCATAACTTCGAGGCCCCGGCATGGCCAGGTGGTTAGGGTGCTCGACTCCTAATCTGAGGGTCGCGGGTTCGAATCCCCGTCACACCAAACATGCCGTGGGGGCGATATAATGTGACGGTCAATCCCACTATTCGTTGGTAAAAAAAGAGTAGCCCCAAGAGTTGGCGGTGGGTGGTGATGCCTAGCTGCCTTCCCTCTAGTCTTACACTGCTAAATTAGGGACGGCTAGCGCAGATAGCCCTCGTGTAGCTTTGCCCGAAATTCAAAACAAACTAACAAACAAACAAAGCTTTAGGACATTGTGTTTCGATACGCTTTGGACAATGTTAGGTTCAGTCATCGGTTACGTAGTGGAGAAGGATATATAGAGAAAGTCATTATCGTTTAATAAATTCTTAAGAGTCCTTATTGCATCGTAAACCCGAGGCTGCGTTAAAGAGAAAGGCTTCTGAAATGAAGTGCAATAAGTGGATTTAAACTAGACACCACGTGTTAGTTTGATATTTAATTGTGTGGTACATACGCTGTTAGAGTTGATGTTTCTATTGTAAACCTATTGGTCGAGGTTATAAAATATATAAGTCTTTGTTAAATGAAGTGCACCAACAGTTCATGTTTAATATCCCAGTTAACAAATTTTATTGTTTATCATTAATTTTCATCAAATATTTTTTGATGTTTATTATTTGCATTTGTTTTCTTTTAATAAATTTTAAACCAATATCAATTAATTTTAAACCAATATCAATTAATCTTAAACCAATATCAACTATGCATCGATAATAATGCATCTTTTTTTTGCTAGTTCGTGATAAATCCACAATTTTTCAACTCCTGACATCTAACTGATTCCCCATAGCTGCTGACTAGTTCGACATCTTCGTTTGGATCTGATAGATGGAATGTCCCTAAGGCTTTTGGGAGCTATGACAACAGATATTTTCCATTATGACCTTAATGGTAATGACAAGAACTGGTAACAGACTAATTTCTTTCGTTTTTATTTAAAGTCTCATTGTGAACGTTTTGGTTTTGATTTGTGTATACATGTATAATGTAAGAGCAAATTACCACGAATATTTATTTTGTAAATCATTTTACAATAACACTAAATTTTATACAATTACCATCTGTAATCTGAAGATTGCATATGTCGCTTTAAAAATATTTATTAAATGAAATTTAAGTTTGCACTTACTTTGATAAATGAAGTTATCAACCAGTATTTATCAACGGTATTTTCAGCTTTTAAAAATCATTAGTGTTCTGTTTTGTACTGATGTTTCTTTTCATTTTAAGGTTACTTCTAATTTAATAGAAGAATAAACACATATCTTTATAAACTATTTATTTAACCTACCAGAGAAAAATAACCATTTAAATGTCACTCTGAATGTTGAGTAGTTTACAGCTAAAAACTGCTTAACGTATTATAACTAAATGATATACATATAATAAAGTGTTGATATTTACGTTTTTATTCGTGATTTTTGTTAATTGAGTTTTTAAATTATCCATGAAATTCTATTTGTTTCACCCAGCGCCTCTAGTGATCATAAAGACTACTACAGTCCTTTCTTTGTGTCCAATCACATTAAAACTGTAAGTGGAGTTGTACGAGTTATAAACAGTAATACATCATAAAATATGTTTGACAACGTTATGAAAATCTTCAGACTTCTGTTATGATGATTATTTATCTCTTTTAAACCCAGAAGTTTGTAAGTAATAACAGTTTAAATGATTCAAGTTGCAACATAAAAACTAAAGATTGTTTTAAATTCTGTGGATGACAAGTCTGGTTTTAGTGTCTACTTTTTTTTAACACTTTTAGTTTTTTATTTATTGTATTTATACACGTGTTTTCTATAAAATATAATAATATTGAAAGTGTTTTCATTGTTCAATTATGCTTATCATATAGACTGATCAAATCATTGCTGTGACATCCAACATTACACACACACACACACACATATATATATATACATTTTATAACTCAATTTCAATCTAGGTTATATTGATATTTGGTCGCAACTCGCCTATATGGGTTATTGCATCTATAGAAACGTATAAGCACCTTTATTTAGGATTTTATTCAGTTTATTTAAAAACAAATACTTTGCTTTGTGATGAAGATTAGTTTAAAAAGTGAGATATGAGAATTCAAAACTTTATGTTACTATATGTTTACTTAATTTTATAAACTTTATGTTACTATATGTTTACTTAA
>NW_013667326.1:250809-256793 GCF_000517525.1 Limulus polyphemus | reverse complement strand
CGGCTTGAAAACTAGGCGTACACCCTTTCAATTACTCTATACAATACAGCTTAGTTTGGACGGCACACGGCTTGAAAACTAGGCGTACACCCTTTCAATTACTCTATACAATACAGCTTAGTTTGGGACGGCACACGGCTTGAAAACTAGGCTACATCCTTTCAATTACCTCTATACAATACAGCTTATCCTTTTCTTGATTAAATTTAGTAACTTAATTACTGGCATTGTTTGTATGTTTGCAACTAGAGCTGAATCAGGTTGCACTTTACAATTGATTATTAACTAGAAATTAAATGGAAATATAGCTTGTTCACTTAGTATATTTCAAATCGAAAATATAAGATTGTGTAGCCACAAACTGCTTTGATAAAACTTATTTTACTATTGCCCTATTCGTAAAAAATGAGCATAAAATGCAGATCGAAACTATTAAATGGTCAAACTAAACTACGAATGGTTTGTTTTGTTTTGAATTTCGCGCAAAGCTACACGAGGGCTATCTGCGCTAGCCATCCCTAATTTAGCAGTGTAAGACTAGAGGGAAGGCAGCTAGTCATCACCACCCACTGCCAACTCTTGGGCTACTCTTTTACCAACAAATAGTGGGATTGACCGTCACATTATAACGCCCACACGGCTGAAAGGGCGAGCATGTTTGGTGGGATGCGGATTCGAACCCGCGACCCTCAGATTGCGAGTCAAGCTCCCTAACCACCTGGCCATGCCGGGCCAACTAACAATGGAGTATATACACTATTCGCTGTGATTAAAAGATCTATATGGTATCATTAACAAAACTAATTCATTTTAACGGCTGTGGAAATTAATTCATATCAAGTTGCTTGAATATCCATTTCGAAATAAGACCTCAATTTGTATTGGTTTTAACATTGCAGTGTTCTAAATAAAACTACAAACATTTTCATTGAAATGATTTTTTTTAAGAGTGGCATCCTCTCTCTGAAATGTTAGAAATTAATTAATTATAAATTGTTATAATGTTTGATTTGTTAACTCAAAACGTCAGTCACGTATTTCAGACCCAATAATCTAAGACACATTTTAAACTACCGCATTCAATACATTTATCTTTCATATTTATAGTCGTTAAAAACTCATAACTATATATATCTTAGAGCATACTTTAAATGTGCTCAAATGAGTTTTCTAATATGAGACCCCCTAGCAGCACAGTGGACTTACAATGCTAGAAACCGGGTTTCGATACCCGTGGTGGGCAGAGCATAGATATCCCTTTGTGTAGCTTTATGCTTAATAACAAACAACAAATAATATGAGATGTCCAATTTCGTATTTCATGAGTATATTTCGAACATTGGTAATAAAGGGGGGGGGCATTTGATCCCATTACGTATCTTACACTCCTCTCTTAGTTTGATCTAATTACACCGAGGTTAGGTTTCTTCGGACAAATTTCTTGTTTTATAAGAATTCTAAATATGAGCGCAAAATAACTGAAAGTTTGTTTGGTGAAGTTTTCACTTGCTTTACGTAACAAGCTGCGTGTACTATATTCCAACACAGTCTGCTAAACCAACAAAAGTAGTGTTCGTGTGTTATGCTGAGCTCGTGTTAAGTTTCGTTCATTGTTTAATTTTGTTTCAATTTCTTAGTTCGACACTCGCTTTAAACAAACTTTGTTTCGAGCTTGAAACATAGCTCGAAATATTGATAGTTTGTACGTGTTATACTGAACGTGCATTAAGTTTCAGTCAGCTTTAGTTTTATGTATAATTTCTTTGCTCGACACTAGCTTTAAGTGAACTGTGCTTCGAGCTTGAAACAAAACTTTCCATGTTAATAGTTTTTGGATTACATTCGGGTAATTGTTGCAAACCAAACATTTCAGGTAAACGTTTTGAGTTGTGACATCCAACACTAATTAAATAATAGTAAAAAAGGGGTAAATATAATTATGCCTCACTCTGACTAGATTTATACTTGAATAACATTTTCTTTGTCTTCGTTTAATTAAAAGAAGATCATCAAGTGTATTGGTAGCTTTCATGAAGAGTTTTACTAGCTATTACCTCCAGCACATATATCAAGTTAATAATATCTGTTCGACTACAGGGAACACAGATTGCCAAAACTCTACAGACACAGTGTTAACAGGTATCATCTGTACTTCCATTACAAGCCAATCAACTTTTTACCAGTATCTGTTGGTCACACACACATAGGGGCGTTTTCAGCTAATGGAAATTGCCCTTAACGATAAGCTTAGCACATATGACGGTTCATTGTTTAAGTAGTTTCGTGTTTTCAAGGTGTGGATATTTTTAAATGCAATGTATACTGATAAAATAACGAGCGATTAGGGTTGAATCCATTACGTGTTGAGATACTTGTTGGGTTGTTAATACCGTCGTCAAAATATTAACATTAAATAGTAATTCAATTTAAGTTTTTAGGTTACGTCAAACTTTTTATTATCTTCGAATTTCCACATTTCGAACTAGTTATATTAAACCTTTTTTTTTTGGACAGAGGTTTCCGTCTTGATCATCATCGCAATATGTTGTACCTTTCTCTTAACATTTAAATATATGTAAACGCCATCTTAAGTTACTCTTCTTTTGTTATTAAAATTGAATTTCAAAGATGACTTTATGTTGTGAGATTACAGTACAACCACCATCTTGTCTGATGTAAAATGAAATATATATATGATGGTAATTTGTCTCACTTTTCATTGTATTTATCATATTAGATCAGGCGCTGTCTAAGGTCAATGTGCCAGAATTGTAGATCCGAGAAGCCATATTTCTCGTCGCATTGCTACAAAAAACGCGCTCCCTAGTTTGGGACCATGAGGGTACTATTAGAGGGCAAATCTCGTTCTCTTCGATGGGCGTTGTTATCTAGCTAACTGTCTTCTTTCTAATCAATTAGGTCAATGCTAGGGATGGCCAGCGCTCTTTGTGCATCTTTGTGCGAAAATAAACACCATCGTGTTTAGCGTGAGGTTGTATAAATTCTCTCGTTTTAACAACTACGCACAAGTTTCCACTGTTTAGTAGTTGATGTAATTAAATAACTATAATTATTAATGGTTTAAAAAACACAAAACTTGTTGACAATAAATGTTTTGGATCCACTTAAAAGAAATAATCAAAACACATTATAAAAGCTATAAATAGCGATCTACTACCACCGCCTAATAAACAAACTCTAGTGAAAAAGAAATAAGGCTTAACGCTGTTCATCTTCTTAGTTCAATCTAGTTTTACAAGAGAATATTATCCGTAAAATCAAACCCTTAGATAAAAGTTTTATGAATTATCTACTAGATATTTTAAAGATATGTTCTCATAGGAATTCAGAGTGTAGGCAAACTCAGCGTAACTGTGTGAAAAACAGCGTGAAAGAAAGATATACAGCAATCATCCATGATAAGGATAAATCACGAATTATTTGATAAGCCAAATGCTTACTTTCATGGTCGTAAAGAGGCTCATAAGTTGATCTATATCATTGCAAGGTATCATTGTAAACTGTTGTTTTGTTTATACCTGAAATGACACAAATGTTGCACATAATTTTAAAATATAAAACAGATAACCGCAAACAACCCATGCAGACTCATACGTTATCCAACTTCCAAATCACAGCAAATATCATATCATCCTAGTGCATAACAGAGGATATATAGCAAAGCGTATCTCTTGAGGATTATTTCTGATTTTCTAAATCGATCAGGTAATTTAGCGAAGGTACCAAATAGCTAATGGACAGCAATACGTTATTAGCACTAACCATATTATGTAGACTAATAATCATCCTTCAAATATATATTAATCATAACGACGTCACAACTAAATAACTTGGATATCAATAAAGCCGATTCATGGAATGCACTGTTTAATCGCGAGTTTGCCATGACAAGATTAGCTCGTGATTAACATTTAGACTCACGTGTGATTGCCGAAAGCCCAATCAGGTGTTTAACCTGATGAACCCCATAATTAATATTGTCAAGAGAGATTATCCGTTTAACAGCAAAGTTCAACAATAATGATATTATTTTTGAAATAGTGATTTATTAAATACACTATTTTTCAAATAACTTCATTAACTCTCAATGTTTTAAGTACTTTTGTTTTCCTTCCTTACCGTTGTTCGTCATATTATATATATATATATATATTATGTATACAATAGTGCTGAATACAAAATATCAAGTTGATGAGTTACCTTATTAATTATGATGATTTGAATTAAGATTTTCTCCAATATTTTGTACTAACTATAATTTCTTTGGCAACTTTATAGAAATTCTAATACACCTAGCAAATAGTTTGAATCTGGACATCTGCGTCTGTGGCTTTTAGTTTGTTTTAGGGTACAGTCTATAAAAGATATATGTCAAGGTCAAGACGATCGGCTCTCTGGTACTTTTGTATAATAAAAAAACAAACAAAAAAACTGTTTGTTTTGTTTGTAATTAAGCACAAAGGTACACAATGGGCTATCTGTGCTCTGCCCACCACGGATATCGAAACCCGGTTTCTAACGTTGTAAGTCCGCAGACATACCGCTGTGCCACTGGGAGGCCCAAAAAACTGTAAATCATTTAAATATCAGTCTTGCCGTGGAATATTTTATTCTTTTCTACCCTAACAGTGCACATGTTATGCTCATTACATCAAAAGCATTACTTTGAACATGTCAGGCGCTGGCCAACATGTGCTATAACTTGCTTCAAAATTCAGAACCCATAGAAAACTAAATAGTGGATGATCATTGCCACTTACACATACGAATTTTCCTTTTTAACTTTTTCCACTGAAACGTTTCAGTCGGGTTAATGTTGGCATCGTTCAGTGCATTGACTTGGGATTTATACTTGTCTCAGATGCGTTTCTGTGAGAGTCAAGGAAGAAATTGTGTATAGTCTCCATAGCACTGTTCCTGTGTGTGTATATTAAACTGACACAAAGTGCTATTTAGAATTAATTTAGACCACCATCTTGACTTGCAAGATGAAACTCTAATAATTATCACCAATTATCCAGATACAGAAACTGCAGGGAAGGGTTATGTCCACCAGTGCTGTGGGTTATTTTAATAGCTCAACCCACACGTAACTCCTCCCTCGATAGTCCTCTTTACATCGTGCATGCTAGTCTTTAAGAGAGCTATTAGAACTTGTACCACCTGCTGATGCGCGTGTAATGTGTTTTTATTGATCGTTATGTTACCCAGGCTAACGTTAACTCCTTTATACTAGCGTAAACGTATTCCAGTTCCGTGCTTTAACATCATAAAATTCTCTAGATTACTACAGCTCTTAAATTGAAACTTTAACAAAAGCTCCACCTGTAGACGGAATAACTAATGAATTATTAGTAAAACACATAACTGAAACGTAAAAATCAACTTGCAGGCGATATAAGTAAGACTTTTATTAATCTCTCTGAATGAGTCACGGTAAGAATTTTGCAGGAACACGATTCAAGCGAATATTAATGAAAGTGGTTAAAACGCTGTAAGTTAAAAAGGAAAAAGAACATCAACGTTTCAAACAAATTATTTTTTTTTACCTGTTTGGCCAAAACCTAATTTTTCCACTTCTGATCAAAGTTGTTTGCCCAATATAACATATTGACCAATTATTTCTTTTTCTTTCATCGTTTTCATCTGTTTTGTTCATTCATATAATTTTCAAATGTTTACAACGCTCTCAGTGTTTTGACCATAATGAATTGACACTTCAACGTTCTGAATAAAATACTGATCATGACATAATTTCAGTGTATCGTTATTTCACTGTATCATTTAGAAGGCTCCCAGTTGAGAATAAGATAGAAAATTTATGGCAACTCCCTTTCTTCATTGAATGCCAGGGACAAACAAAACAAAATTTATGGCAACTCCCTTTCTTCATTGAATGCCAGGAACAAACGAAACAAAATTTATGGCAACTCCCTTTCTTCATTGAATGCCAGGGACAAACA
>NW_013667326.1:239015-249849 GCF_000517525.1 Limulus polyphemus | reverse complement strand
CAAAATTTATGGCAACTTCCTTTCTTCACTGAATGCCAGGGACAAACAAAACAAAATTTATGGCAACTCCCTTTCTTCACTGAATGCCAGGGACAAACAAAACACCTTTATATAAATCCAGTTTTCAGATGTTACTGTTTGGGTACAACGGCCAGTGAAAATTCAATGTTTATAAAATTGAAAAATATGAGCATATTTCACACTACATTTCAAGCTAACTCTTCAGCAACTATGTTTCACTTAAGTTAAAAAGTAAGTACACTGTTCATGAAGTGGTTACAACGCCCTCTTGTTCATTTATTAAACCCAACTGTATTAAGCTAAGAAGACGTTAAAAAATAAATTAATAAATTAAAAAGCAACAGTTTTAATCAAAATTTTCTATATGTAAATAGTTAATTAACTAGCTGTAGCTTTTTGCCTAAAACTTTAAACACAAGCGCGCGTGCGCACGTCAGTAGCGGCACCATCTATTTAGAAGTAGATAAATCTTCTTTAATAAACTTGCATAAACCAAATTTTTTGTGTATTTAGATATTAACAGCTTTATTTGTTTCGTAGTATTAGTTTATTCTCAAATATTTGAGCCCCCCCAGTGGCACAGCGGTATGTCTGCGGACTTACAGCGCTAGAATCCGTGTTTCGATACCCGTGGTGGGCAGAGCACAGATAGCCCATTGTGTAGCTTTGTGCTTAATTACAAACAAACAAACAATCTCAAATATTTGTAACAACAGTGTTTACATTCAATATATTTGGTGAATTTTACGTAAATATTAAACAGGAAGCGTTGAAACGGTAAGCACTGCCTTATGAGTAGGTAACTTAAATATTAATATGCTACCAAACATACATCGTAGAAAACATTAATAGCAGGTTAGGCCTGTTAAAGAAACTGTTCAAAAGTTATCTTCCCACTCCATCTGACCTAACTATTGCCCACGACCTTTTTTTTACGCTTGTGCTTGGAATCATTATTTCTTAAAGGGTGAACATTTCGAACGCCCCTGTCTAAAGGAAGCGGAACTATACTTTTTCAAACGGGCCTTTAATGGACGAGTGACGATGCCGCCTGTCACGATTTTGTACAGAAAGAAAACGTTGCAACGTTGCACGGTTGTTGAAGAGGCTTTAATGACTTTTACTATCAATTATCGTGTTGTCGATTATGTGGGGGTAAAAACGGGGATTAAAATCAAGTATGATATTTACTATATTGATCGAAATGGCTTAAAATGTCTGCAATAATATGAATAGTAATCCATTTTCTTATTGGCCTACGTGGTTAAAAGATGAATCACAATAGATTTTTTTACTTCGTATTATCATAGAAGTTAATGTGTTTCTATCAAATCGGATCGTGTGTTGCGTAAGCTGTATTATTACAATATCCCGGTGTTTGCAGTCTTAACTTTACCTCACTTATCACCTGCTGAATACTAAACTAGTCACGAAACAATTCACTATCCTCCCGCGGCAACGGTGGGGGCGGTTCCTTAAACATCCGTGTTGTGTTGCTAGTAACTCACAAATAGGTTTGCAATTTAAAAGAAAAATAAATAAATTGGCGGGTACCAGCAGTTACATTGTTTCTAGCTGCTATTATTGCCGCCATGTGATCATTAGGAGAGCCTATTATATAATAAGAAATACGAAATAATTAACAAAATTTGTCACACTCTTTTCTAAACACATTTTAAATACGTTTACTCTAACGAATTTGAAGCATCTAAAAATAATACTTTATCAAAACAGCTTAACGAATAAAAACGTATTTTACCCTGATAATTATTTATTATCTAACGATAATGTGTTTTCGACAAAGCCTGGAAGGTTCCTTCTCTTTACTTACTAGAACTACTCCCCAGTGGCACAGTGGTATGTCTGCGTACTTACAACACTAGAAACGGGGTTTCGATGGGCAGAGCACAGATAGCCCATTGTGTAGTTTTGTGCTTAATTACAAACAAACAAACAAATACTAGAACTTTACCTATCTGAGTACGTTTATTTATCAGTAGGTAAAACAATTAACACTCCCCTAAAATATATTTTAATCCTTTCTCTACCTCCCCCCCCCCACGGCTCTGAGGTACCTTATACCGAAAAACATTGGTTTTCGATACCCGCGTTGGGCAGACCCCGAATAGTTTTGTGCTTAACATCAAACCCTTCTCTAGAAATATCCAATGAAGAGCATGAAATAAAATAATGCATTTCTGAGAGAATCTATGGATCTCTTGTTTTATGATTTTTTTCATAAATTAATTCGAAATGTGATCAATATAAGCTAATTTATATGGATTTCAATATCCAAGATCAGATGTTAAACATCGTAACCATGTATTCTATTTATGACTCAAGCTATAATCCACTTGCTCGTCTGTTTAACATAGCGCCATCTATTGGCACGTACTGTATTGTCGAAGATCATTCAACGTAGTAGTACACAAATGATCCATTATGTATGTATGTGCATGTTAACATCAATCACCCAGAGTTAGCTGGACCGAATAGCGTAGTCTTTGGAATGGTAACTGAAAATTATCCGACGGTATGCATGATCTATTTTGCTTTAGGATTTTTGATCGAGAAGAGAGAAAAAAAAAACACCCCGAAATAGGACACATTCCCACTTCATGATAGACTTTTGGTTTGGAATTTAAAGGCATGCGTACTTAATCAGTTAAATGAGTCAGTTTTACCTTCCACAAAGCAAAGTACGAAGTTATCAACCAATCAGGCCATTAGGGATGTAATAAAAAAAAAAGAGGGAATGATATCGTTATCAGACATTCTTCTTTATACATTTTATGCTTCCTTAAGGTGTACCCTTAGCTAGTATGAATAAAACGCATGTCGGATAATAGTTTTCCGTGTGGCATCTTATATTTAATATAAAATTCTATTGATTGTTATGCATATTGAATACTTTTGCCTTTGAAACTGCTATTTATAAAGCATGTAAAATATGATATAAGACTGCATTAAATTTACAAACACATACACATAGACATGATTACAATTCTTAGATATAAAGAGAGAGAAAAAAAGAGACTGTAACAACGGTATTTCTTAACCGGAAATGACATTTGAAAACGATTTTTCTTTCAACAAGGTGTCGCAAATAAAAGTCAAACAATTAAACGGGCACAAGCTACAATCTAGGAATGGTAAATATATCCTAGTATGAGAGGTATATGAAGAAGTAGAACACGCATAGTGATAGGGACACACCCTCTACTATTAAACGGCCACAAGCTACAATCTAGGAATGGTAAATATATCCTAGTATGAGAGGTATATGAAGAAGTAGAACACGCATAGTGATAGGGACACACCCTCTACTATTAAACGGGCACAAGCTACAATCTAGGAATGGTAAATATATCCTAGTATGAGAGGTATATGAGTAGAACACGCATAGTGGTAGGGACACACCCTCTACAATTAAACGGGCACAAGCTACAATCTAGGAATGGTAAATATATCCTAGTATGAGAGGTATCTGAAGAAGTAGAACACGCATAGTGGTAGGGACACACCCTCTACTATTTTAACCATTACTAGCAAGCCTTGCATATAGAAAATCATATAAAGTTAACAGTGGATATGGATATATAAGCACCTTTCTTTCACAGTCTATAAGCAATTACGAGGAGTTATGTATATAGTTGATCAAAATGAAATATCTTAAAGTAATTGAATAATTCATGTTATTACAACTGGATCATTGAGGAATATAAATAAAACCTATCTCATGGGGGTTATCATAACTAAAACCTATCTAATGGGGGTTATCATTTTAGTCCACCTAATGGGTTATCACCTGTACAGCCAGATAGTGAAATTGAAGATGTCCAGGTGAATTACTATTTTCATGGAAATGAAAAATTGAATTTTTCCTATGATTTCTAAAAAGGAGCAATAATGAAAATTGCACTAAGTTGTACATACATATATCATGTACAGTACTGGAAATACTTACGTATCGCAAAGGAGTCACAAATAATGAGCAACTGAAGCTAAATGATCTACTCGAATAAGTTATACAATGTACTAATATTTTGTATGTGCTTTTAACAGAGCACTACATCTTGTTTTTATGCTACCATAAATTTATCAATTTCTAATTTTGAATTATTGTTCCAAATATTCTTTATTACTTCCTACAAATGAGACAAGTTGTTTGGATAGCGTTTGATCATCTCGGTTTCCATATGAGCCCATACGGCCTTAATAATAATGAATTTGTACAGGGAAAGCCACGGTTGCATGTATTCAATTGGCCTCTTATTTTATCACTGTTCCATAATTTTATTTTCATTACTGTATTTACACACACTAAAAGACGTATATATATATAAATAACATATCTCTCTCTACATATAAGCCACTCTCCGTTCGTAACGCTCCTATTGTCGATAACGCTCAACTCTGTTGGTTCAGTGGTTTGTCTCAAAAAGGAATTCTCGAGTTCAAATCCCAATCTAGCGAGCATTTTTCCTAACTTTTTAAATTATTAACTCATCACGTTTAGAGAAAGATAATACAATGTTAGGAAAAACACACAATAACATGATACTATACATTATGGATTTGAACTATTTGTTAATATTTCATTAAAAAGACTGGGTGTCACAGCGGTTATAGCGCTAGAAGTCTCGAGTTTAGATCCCAGTCGATTCGGATTTCATGTTAATTTATCTTTATTTATTTATTATCATATTTACAGTAAACTCTTTGAATATTCGAAAAACTACGAATACAAGTATAGATTAAATAAGGGATAGTATCATATTACATATAAACATGACTGACTGTATGTGCGTAAAACAACTTGGATATCTTTTTAAAGCCTTAGTTAGCTCTCTAATACATTATCATTGATGTTTTCACCTTCATTAAGAGATTTTTAAAATTTAGTCAAAACATTTACAAGCATTTTCAATGAAAAGTTATACCTTCACGAATTTGCCTTTTACCATGACATTCATTGCATTTGCCATCACAGTTAATAATTCGCAGGATCAGATTTTTGACGATGTAGGAATGTTTCTTTAAGGCTTTATCAAGAAGAACATCTGAACATAGCAAAATAAATACATATATAAGTCAAAATCATAATCAAGGAAAACTTACAGGAGATGACCAGATATACAAAAAAATTGTTATTGTGAAATACTTTAAAAAGGGTTAAATTTTATATAAAACGGTGTTCTTTTGGTATAATCCTTTTTCGAAACAGATCAACGCTTTTTTTGGACAATTCCTCTGTATTATTTGATAGATTGTTTAGGTAGAGTATTCATGATGAGTAAACTGAAATGGACGGCAACTGCCTGTTGTAAGATATACAAGTGTAAAGGACCACGTTTCGGTAGTCTTCAGGAGAATGGAAAATATTGTGTTTCGTAAAGAAGAAAATGGAATAAATCTACTTAGAAATTCGTATAAACTAGGCTCTATGAATTTATGAAAATTATTAAAACAACTCAGGGAAGCAAAGAACCAACACAATTAACCCACACTGTGTACATCAGGAGGATTTTAAAACTGTCATAAGAATAACAATAAAGTGCGCATACCACGTGTTAATACCTGAAAATACTAATGAAACTCGAAATGCAGACTATTTTCTGTCTCTAACAACTATACCACTTTTTGTGGATTTGAATTAAAACAATAGATAAAAGAAGTTTTAAATATTGTTTTTGTAGCGTTAATAGTAATCTTAAATATTTGATATTTCGGTAAAATAATCTTTCACCAATGATACTAAGAGAATGAAACATAAATTATGAATAATGTACCAACAATCATTAACCAAGTAATCTGTAGATTTTGACGATTCTAACAGTAATATACTGTTATATTGTTTTAATGAAAACTATTTACTGTTGAGAAATGTGTTCAATTAGTTTTTTTTATACATTATCTTTAAACATCCAACAAATTCAAAGGGTATAGATATATTATATACATATATACAGTTTTGGCCAAAATGTTTGCATACTGTTTTATATTGATGTTAATGTCTATAAGCATTGAGTAGTTATTGAGTAAATACCCGAGTAGTAAGAGAGAAGGTAGCGTATGATCGGACAAACGTGAACGAGTTATTATTCTGGTCTCTATCAATTATTTTGAGAATTTGTTCGTCAAAACACTCATACCCACCTTTGTTTGTTTTAGACCAAAGATACACAATGGACTATCTCTGCTCGGTCCACTGGAAGAATCGAACTCCATATTTGAGCGCTGTTAAGTCTCTAAACATAACGCTGACCCAGCGGAGGTAAAATGATCAATGCTCCCGATTCTTATTTGAATATTATTTTATTAAAATATAAAAAAAGAAGTGAAGATGGTTATTTTACAGATGTTCTCTTCTTTATTCATAGAACCCAAGCTGTTGTATTTTTAATGTGTCAGCTAATATTTAGATTATTTGTCTCTGATATATGAGTATGTATGCGTATGAATCTATATCTCAAGCTTATTCAGCATTCGTTTGCAATCTTTAAGTACCGTTGTTATTGTTATTTACTCACAAGATATTTTAAGAATAAGGATAGTTGTCACTGAAATGTGTAGATTAAGATTATTTGTCTCTGATATATGAGTATGTATGCATATGAATCTATATCTCAAGCTTATTCAGCATTCGTTTGCAATCTTTAAGTACCGTTGTTATTGTTATTTACTCACAAGATATTGTAAAATATGGATTGTTGTCACTGAAATGTATAGATTAAGATTACTTGTTAGTACCGTAGAACCGTGTGTGCTTAAAGGTGAGTAAGCGATTACAACTGTCTAACGTAAAACTTAAGGCCGAAGAAATGCTAATAAATTATTTAAATATGTAGATAAGCACTCAGAAAAGCACCAAATAGCTTTATAATTTATTAATATATGGGTGTTATCCTAGTGTACCTGGCCCGGCATGGGCAGGTGGTTAGGGCGTTTGACACGCAATCTGAGGGTCGCGGGTTCGAATCCCTGTCACACCAAACATGCTCGCCCTTTCAGCCGTGGGGGCGTTATAATGTGACGGTCAATCCCACTATTCGTTGTTAAAAGAGTAGCCCAAGAGTTGGCGGTGGGTGGTGATGACTAGCTGCTTAGTCTTACACTGCTAAATTAGGGACGGCTAGCGCAGATAGCCCTCGTGTAGCTTTGCGCGAAATTCAAAACAAACAAACAAATACAAAATGCCCTACATAGTAAACTTCTTCCCGAAGTCTCCTTCATATTGTAGACTCTTCTAAATAGTCTCGTTTCTTTCTGTTGCAATAAACACACTACGAAACTTCCTAGAGATAACACTTCTCTCGATTAATTAGTATTAAACCTTTTTTCTCGGTGTGTTTGCTGATAAACATAAAGTTACACAAAGGGCTATCTGTATTTTGTCTATCGTGGATATCGAAACCAGATTTTTTAGGGTGATAAGCCCTCAGATTTACCGCTGAGCCACGGGTGGCTTTTTTCTCGGGGTAATTTAGTTTGCACAAAATGTTATACTGAACAGTTTCATTATTATTATTATTTTTTCTTCGATGTGAATATTTACAACTTTGTGGTTATCGTTAGCTGTACCTTCTCACTGTACAATTCAAACACCTCCAGAATATATTTACTTTATTATCATTTACAAGTACGGTGTGTTCTCTTCTTACGAGGCACGGATAGTCTGAGCTAGTCTGAGAACGCTCTCTAAAAATGAAATTAAAGTTATCAGAGAGTCTCGTGTTATCTTCAAGCTGTGGACATGCTACGAGAACAGTAGCTCAGGAGTTAGGGCAGATTCTGAATTAACTGTCTTCGCTGGAGCCTACGAGTTCTAAATTAGAGACGATTATGAGCAGGTGGCAGCTTTAAGTGAAAATTTTATAACAAGCAAGTAAAGTACCGTAAATTTTTCATAGCGGCTTATATTTAGCAGAACATTGAATACAAGGACTACTCGTAATGATTCAAAAATTACTGTGGAGCGTTGTCCGACTCAACTTTTACTCTTTCTTAAATACTTTTCGAAATATAACACAATACTTTTACAAATAAATATATTAATCTTAAAATACTATGTCAAACTTACAGTAACTGCCATGTTCCAGTGGCAATTTTGAACAAGAAACAAATCAAGTAAAACAGTTTCTCATATAAAACTTTGGACAAGTTTAGAATTTGATTTCATGACCAGGTGGTTAGGGTGCTCGGACTCGCAATCTGCGGGTCACGGGTTCGAATCCCCGTCCCATCAAACATGCTTGCCCTTTCAGCCGTTTGGACGTTATAATGTGACGGTCAATCCCACTATTCGTTGGTAAAAGAGTAGCCCAAGAGTTGGCGGTGGGTGGTGATGACTAGCTGCCTTACCTCTAGTCTTGCATTGCTAACTTAAGAACGGCTAGCGCAGATAGCCCTCTTGTAGCTTTGCACGAAATTCAAAAACAAACAAACAATAATTTGATTTTTTACTTCGAAAGACATAATGAAACTCCCAAAGTATATTTTGGGGTCTAGGACACTGCGCACTTAATAGAAGCAACAATAAGATACTTTTGTTCTCCTCATTGTAACCATTTTCATTGTATTAGATCGTTTAGTGACTGAACACACCTAACATGACTGATCAGATCTCAAGCAATGAAAGTCGTAAGAGATAGTTGAAAAAGATTTAGAAAGTCCACTGCATTTTGCAAAGTGATTATAAATCTGTTTTTAGTGCTAAAATAATCAACATACACTGGGAAAGTGTCTCAAAATCGTGTTTACCTTATATAACTATATAAATGTAGCTTAAGTTGCAAGTACAAGGTTGGAAGGCGTGATGTTTGTATAAAAATCCAACCGTTGTCGATACAAGCACGATGGTGTTTCTGTTGAAGTTAAAGTGATATGTGAGAGAGGTTGTTCAAACATGTCAGAATTCAATCGAAAGAGGACAAGAACAATGCGAATCAGAAATAACGGCAAAAATCCCAAATCTTGGCACAAACGGGAAATACCTTCTTTTTAAATGAAAATCAATTTTTCAAAGGTGAGCGTGTAACGGTCTAAAATGAACACATCGCTACAATCAGGATTCAACAACAAAAAACAATCTATTCAACAATAACAGCACTTCGAAATAACTGTTTTAGAACACTTAGCAAAACACAGTTAATGAACAAGTGCCTGGCCAAGACTTCACATTGTAACGAATTTATCATTATGTATTTATTTTTAATATGAACGTTGTTTGGACTGAATTTGTATTTAGAAATAGCCGTGACTTGTATTATCAGATATGTGTTGCGTATAACGAATTTGTGATATATTTATTTTAATGTCAACGTTTGTTTCGAATAATTTTATATTTGAGGGCGTGTTTAGCTTACCGTGTTAGTTATGTATGGCGAAACTCCCGCCAATTCTTCAAGATTATAGAACATTCGTGAATATAAGAATCAACAATATATCCATTTCCGTATCCGGTATTATTAGAAGTTTCTAGAGAATGTGTCTCACGTATAAAAACATCAGGGCATCGCGCTAAAGAACAGCAAACAGCAGACAACAGAAAAGAGATAAGTTTACTATAAAACTGTTATAACCGTGTAAGCTATAAACTATGATTTTCCTAACCCTTATCAACCGGAAAATATACAACATTTGACCAGGAACAGTTATAAATTTCGAACGTCAGTGAATTCCCACCAATTGTTAATATCTCTCCAAGAATATTACTAATTTCTCATCGGACTTTAGTGATTTTGTGAAAATATTATCTTACTTCAACGGTCCAACAATTCAGTGCCTGACAAAGCTAGCTAGCTTCCCCCCAAATTATATATGCGTACAACTCGCCGGATATCAAGGAGATTCTGAAGTAGGAAGACGGTTTTAGGCTATTTGTAAGTTAGTGAAATATCTGTTTATGAAACTTTGTTTGTAATAATTAATCGTAATAGTTGCTACTGTAAATTCTAGTGTTGTATATATATATATTAAAGCTTATTTGTGTCAAAACAAAAACGGTGTGAATCAATCTTGTTGGCAAATAGCGTAAATTAAATAAAATATCGGCATATTTCTAAACACTAAATCCAGGGTACGGTTCAACTATTAAAAGTTAAATTATTTAACACGGCCTTGGATTATTTCAAATTCTCAATACGTAACAACATCAATATTTCAAATAATAGAATCGGGAAAGAACCAGAAAGAAAATGACCTAATTCAAAACAAAAAACAAAAAAAACCATAAACATTCAGCATAAACAATTTATCATAAATATTAATAAACCAATATTATTTCAAATAATTGAATATAGAAAGAACCAAAATCAGAAGACCTAATTAAAAAAACAGCTTAAACAATTTATCATAAATATTAATAAACCAATATTATTTCAAATAACTGAATAAGGAAAGAACCAGAATAAAAAGACCTAATTAAAAATATATATATATATATTTACCCAAAATAGAAAGGATTAACTAGCAGGTGAGTTAGCGTTTTAATACAGCTAAATATATATACATATATAAACTAAACGATAGAAAATAATAAATGAATGATAAACACAACCGTAATCATTAAAGATTGAATTTGCTATCTCACACTACTCCTCCTCCCGAAAAACGAAGTGATGACTTCGTAAAAAATATCTCAATTTTCGTATCCTTACTTTTAACTCCCTATTTATACTCACATCATGAATCCTTCGCAGTTTAAGTACAGATAACGTACAAGGAAAATACAATTCATGTTTTTGAATCTTCAGCTAGATCTTCTATAGCTTCCGGCTCTGGTTCAGCTTACCAAAAGTTTAACACTTTG
>NW_013667326.1:218426-238015 GCF_000517525.1 Limulus polyphemus | reverse complement strand
GTTAGCGTTTTAATACAGCTAAATATACATAAATAAACTAAACGATAGAAGAAAATGATAAAAGAACAATAAACACAACCTTAATCATTAAAAATGAATTTGCTATCTCACACTACTCCTCCTCCCGAAAAACGAAATGATGACTTCGTAAAAATATCTCAATTTTCGTATCCTTACTTTTAACTCCCTATTTATACTCACATCATGAATCCTTCGCAGTTTAAGTACAGATAACGTACAAGGAAAATACAATTCATGTTTTTGAATCTTCAGCTAGATCTTCTATAGCTTCCGGCTCTGGTTCAGCTTACCAAAAGTTTAACACTTTGAAGACCAACTAACTACGATAATTAACTCTGCGACGTGATTGCAATGTCCTGTGAGGAGGACATAGAGGTAAGTTATCAGCAGGATCCGTTGAAAGATGAGTTTGGTGTGTATTTTGCGCAAAGCTACACAAGGGCTATCTGCGCTATCCGTCCCTAATTTAGCAGTGGAAGACTAGAGTGAAGGCAGCTAGTCATCACCACCAACTCTTGGGCTACTCTTTTACCAACGAATAGTGAGATTGACCGTCATGTTATAACGCCCCAAGGTTGAAAGGGTGAGCATGTTTGGTGGGATGGGGATTCAAACCCGCGACCCTCAGATTGCGAGTCAAGCACCCTAACTACCTTTTCAATGACGAGGAACCCACTTTGAGACTAATAATGGTTGGAGACGGCTTGAATGGGTAAAGGATGATGACAAAACCTCGTCGAAACGTTGTACATTTGCTGTTATGTTAAACTTATATTAAAGTTTTTCTTCATTACCCATTCAAGCCGTCTCCAACCATTATTACCCTAACTACCTGGTCAAGCCGGGCCCATGAAAGATGAAAAGTGGACACACCCTTTTTCTTGTGGGGGAACGATCGTCAAATGTTCTCTAGTCAAAATTTTCGTTTTCCGGCAACTGCCTAGGACGATTACTATGTCCACCCTTTTTCTTGTGGGGGAACGATCGTCAAATGTTCTCTAGTCAAAATTTTCGTTTTCCGGCAACTGCCTAGGACGATTACTATCTTCTTCACTGTCGAGAGAACTGTCACTAACTAAATATATACACATACATACATACACACACACATATTTATACATACTTTCACACACAGACACACACGTATATAAAAAGAAATATGAAATTGTCGTATAACTGCGACATACATCGACTAATGAAGTAACAAACTTCGTAATTTCGAAAGGTCCCCCATTCCACCTTGGAGCTAATTTTGCAGTAAAAGGTTTCCAAATAATTCACGCGCTGAAAAACCACCCTATCGAATTCCAAAACGAAAAACCGACCATTCAGAGTATTGGTTACGATATATTATGAGCATATATACTAATAACAATACGCTAAAAAAGTTGGTAATATTTTCGGTATAGCAATTAAATTTTTTCTAAAACAGCCAGTTTTTCGTCTACAATCTACCTACCTACCTACGTGATCACGTCAGCGGTGCTATCCCTTAGACGTGTCGGACTATTGCTGCAAGATTTCTTCAGGTTTACTTGACTAGTCTGTGGATATCAGCTTTTTAATATTCCCATAAATAAAAATGCATCCATACATGCACACACCAACACACACACACACATACATACATGCACACAGAAACACACATACATACAGATGTTTTATAAATGGTAAAGATATCACACGTACTTAAATATCTTAAATAAAATATCAAATCAGCAGATGGCGCTACAGAACGATGGATAGTCACGCGACAGTTTCTAAAACGTCAAAGTAAACAAACCAGAGTAAAAAAAGTTATGTGGATCCTGCCACAAAAAGTAATGAAACTAGAATAAAACCACAATCAAACTTATAAAATTTAATCCGCACGTTGGCACCTTGATACACTTATCTGTAGGCCAAAGTAAGGATTACATTTTATAAATTTGTAATTGTGGTTTTAACCCTTGGAAAGAGTTGTAGCTATCAGGGATATGACTACAGTAAAGTTTATAGATGTTGTGTCCGTTCCATGGACATATAAAAACTGAACAGATAAATAGGGAAAATAAATTAAAATTCTAATGGAAAGTAGGGATCGTTGCTGCAATAAAAAGTAAACAAACAAGTAAAGTGGTATTAGTTGAACAGATTTAAAACCAAAGTAGGGATTGAAAATCATTTTCAAATCTATCTAACTAGTATCACTTTATTAGTTTGTTTACTTTTTGTTGTCCTATTTATAATATTAAATCACCTACTAGGGGCCTAGGTGTCTTTTACAATCGTAGGCTTGTCACTGTCGTCTCTGTGCCTATTCAACGCTGGTCATTGCTTTCTGTATGACATCTTGTAATTCTACTGTTCGTTCATCAATGGTTTAAGGTTCTGTTGATTATTTCGCCAGTCAGTCCCAAATAAGGAAGATCTCACATCCCAAGTTGATTTTGGCTGGCGTGTAACCTGCAGACTCATGAATAGAAGTTTTAATGGCTAGATGAAATTCAGATAAATGATTATCCCAAGTTCGATTTTTTTTTCAATATAGGCAGATATCATTCTATTAATATATGTATTTAATCTTTCAGTAATGTTAGACTGAGGATGATATGGAGTTTAAGTCCTATAAATTTACAAGTTTCATCCATCAAATAAGACACAAATTGTGGGCCTTTATCAGATACAAGAAGCTTTCAAGTATTGTTCAAATGTGGGTGAAAACACTATATCATCATCAGCATAAGCCTTGGAACATTCAGTTGCTTCTGTTGAAGCCTTATCCATATGTCTTTGGAAGGTGCATTTTTAAGACCAAAAGGCATCATTTTAAATTGATAAAGTGCATTATCCGTTATGAAGGCAGTTTTATGTTGATCCTCCATCTTAACAGGTATTTGCCCATATACACTGGATAAGTCTGACGTACTGATACAGGTTGCCCCTGATAAAGCATTCAAAGTATCAATTATATGAAGTAATGAATAGCAATCAGATTCTGCGACTTCATTCAACTTCAAGTTAACACAGAACCTAAAATTATAAGTCTTCTTCTTGACAATAGCTACTGGAGAAGCCCAAGAAGAAGTGAAGGGTTCAATTAACCCATCAAGAAGCATTTCACCCACTTGATCATGTAGCACTTGTAATTTAGGGGAGAATAACAATGAGGCTTAATAAACGCTGGGTTTTTTTCGTGGCTACAATACTGTGTTCAGACAAGTCTGTGAGGCCAGTTTTCTTGTTAAGGACATAGGCATATTTCAACACAAGTCTTTACTCTTTAAACGTAAACACTGTACTTCTTTAATCAGTATCTTTTCAATCTCAAAGTCATGCTTTACAGATGACACATTTAATTCAAGAACATTTCTGAAGAAGTTAAGGGTTACTTCGTTTTGCTGAATGAAGTCTAATCCAGTAAGACAAGATACAATCAAATATTTGACGACAACAACATATTTGTTCACAATGATATTTGTTACCAATAGATTTGCTTCAAAATATCCTAACATTCATTCTATCTGCATTGTTACATTTACTCCAAGTTCTTAGTGGAAATGTTGGATCATTTCTCTTGATGTGTTGTCATATATTTTCATTAATTATTGAATAATCCGACCTAGTATCTGTACGACATACTAATTTCACACCCTTAATTTTAAGGATTAGGTGTGGCAGTTCCGTTTTAGTTATTGTTAAATAGTTAATGGAGGAGTAGTTAGGTTGGTACTTGACCGTCCAAAGGATGCAGCCTCACACTGATTGGCTGCCTCAGGAAGGGGGGGGAGGGGAGTGTGTGTAGTTATGTCATCATTGACGTCATCATTCCACAAGTTGCAACCATATGACGCTTTGCTAGGTTGCTAGTGTTTCATTCGGCTTACAATAAAGTTTTCAAAAGGAAAGTTCTATTCCATTCTACTTAAATGTGCGAGACTTCATTATACACTAATTATTATATCAAATAGAATGTTTTAAAACATTGAAGACCATAAAACGTGAAAGACAATATCTTTTATTGTAAGAAATAACAATTAAAAGAATTTTGTCAAGAACTTATTTTATTGTTATTACAGTTATTTCACATATTTTGTTTGTTCTTAAAAGCTTCAAAGGTAGGATACATGTACATTATATTTGACATCTCTTGGATAAAGTGTATTTCCCAACAGTATCGTCCCCCAGCGATATATCTGCGGACTTACAATGCTAGAAACCGGGTTTCGATACCCGTGGTGGGCAGAGCACAGATAGCTCATTGTGTAGCTTTGTGCTTAACTGCAAACAAACAAATCCGACAGTATACCAGAAAGTTTCATTGATAGAACCTGATAAATTTAACTCTTTTGATTAAATATAGATTGAACAATAAATTCATTCACTCTTGTCGATGCCGATCTCAAATATAGCCAGCCATACACATTCATCATGATTTAACATGTTACACAAATGATGAGTTTGACTAATATCATCGATTTTACACTGTTCTTTCTTCAGTACTTGTAAAGTAAGGTACACTTGTTTAACGTATATATTAATAAGATTTGGTTTAACCTATTTATTCAATTACTTTTATTACGAACTATAGTGTTTAGGCAAGTATCAAAATGTGAAATTTGTGCACAAAATTCTGCCATTTTGAATTAGATAAAACAAAGAGAATCTTATCAGGCAACATATCAATACCATGATAATCAACTCGATATGTAAACAATATAGAGGGATATTATTAACATATGCAACATGGATTACATCCTTGTAGATGAAAATCTTGTTCAGTTTTGCTCAGTACAGCAACACTAATGTTTGAGATCAACTGTTTAAATTCCTTCAGTTATGTTGAAGAAAAAGTGATACCTTCCTTAGTTGGACATAGTTTTCTAAAGTCCTTGAACTGTTGAATACGAGTAATCAAATTATTGTGGTAAGTTGATCGAGTGATGTAACAATCGTTCCCAATAGGATAGGCACGAGATGATTCAGATGCTTCTTCGTATTGTATTGACAGTGTATTATAATTGACTTTTATTTTAATAAAAGTTTTCCGTACGCTCAAACGGAAGTTTTATCTGTTACAACTAAAACCAAAAGTCATACTTTGCATCAAAGTTTAACTCTCTTGACTTCAGATCGAGATCATGTGATGAATCGACTTTTTATTTTGAAAAAATGTATTCCAAGCACACTGAAACTTAAGTAACTGCCAACAGGTTATGGTGCACAGTATGTTATAATTGTATGCAGGTTAATAGAATAAACATTTACAATAATGATTGCAGTAACCGATGTTTTATTAAATGACAAACAATGTTACCATAAAACTTGTGAAGAACTTTGTACCAAGGCTTAGTTAGTTTGACATCAGTTCGAGATCATATGGGTTCGTTAGTTTTGTGAACGTACAGTAGAAAATAGAGAAACAACAAGTAAAAATGGATATTTCCTGATTGTATGCTTTCAGTGATAAAGTTAAAAAGAACACGGATTCGAACACTAATGTGGTCCTCAAAGATTTATGGTAAGTGTTGTTATTGTATAATAGTAATTAATCATATTTAATACGAGTAAAATGTAAGTTGTGATCTCATTCAAAGAAATGATAACAAGGTTTTTTGACATTGTTCATATGAAAAAGTCCACCTTTGTAAACTCGTGCAAGATAAAGTAACACGTGTAATACGAAACATTTGTCAAACAAATTCAAACTAATGAAAGTGTAAGTTTGAATTATTGCATAATAAGAGTTTTTATTGACGATGCAAAATGTAATATTTTGCTATATAAAATCCAATTAATAAAAGTATAAATTGTAATTAATGTATGAAATCGCCCCTTTTTTTTAGGTCGATTTAAACCTATTAAATATAAACATGTTGAGACACAAATCTTGTATGTCATTATCTATGATAGCCTGTCTGATGTCCTGTCCTGATGGTCTAGCAATACGTTCCGAATTATTAAAATACTACGGACAGTCATGATAATTAATAGACATAAGCGTTTTCATGTAAATACGTCCTTAATAGACGTGTCTTTTTATGTAGATCAGATTACAAAGTCTTTATTGTAAGAAAATAAATAACTTGATTGATAATTAAAGAAGCAAGTTTTAACTAAGATATAGTTAGTCCTTTTAGAACAGGAAATGTAATTAACTAATATATTAGTACTGAAAATATTTAAAATACTTCATTGTTAATTAAATAGTCAAACAATAAGTTTTAATTATTTCATGAAATAACTTTGTGATGTTTTCATGTAAATACGTCCTTAATAGACGCGTCTTTTTATATATCAGATTGTAAAATTTTTTTTATTGTGATAAAATAAATTATTAAAAGAAAGTGTCCAGATTTTTTTTATTATTATGTTTTTATTTAATATCACGCCACTGAAATTTTTAAATAATTGATTTATAATTAAACATCAAGTTTTAATTAAGATATCATCCTTTTTAGTCACGTATCGTGCGAGTCAGTGTCATGGCCGTCTGTCATGGAGGTCTAGAAACACGTTCTCTACTTTGTGGCTCTATTACATCATGGCCGCCTATTTAGTATCGAACTATAATTTTAACCCTCTTTAAGATAGCCGTGTCCTCTGGTGACACTTTATGAAACTATGGGTTCATGGCCGCCTAGTAATACATTCATCACACGCCACCTGGTGGCAAAGATTAAAACTACGACGCCAATCATGACATCATTTAAAGTTCCCTTCCCTCCCCCCTCCCTCAGACAGCCAATCAGCGTGAGGTGGCATCATTTGGATGGTCAAGTACCAACCTAACTATTTGGATAGTTTTATTTTCACGGGACTCAAAACCTCCTTCTTTGATTGCTGCTCCCGTTTCCAACCGCTGTTCTCCGTTTCTTTGTTCCCTGTTTACATATTATATTTTCTTGGGACAACACATAGATCGCTCTATTTGATTAGAAGTATTGCATAACACAGGTCTATTACGACGATTAATTTTAAACACTCCACTGACAAAAGTTTGTTGTTCCAGCGATGCTCACATTGTTTAGTAAATTTAAACAGATCGGCAATAGATATAACAAAGTGAAATTCCAAGTACTCTCCTCGTAAAGAAAAGTGCAATTGTGATATTATACACTTCAGAGTTGTCCTTTATGCAGGTTCAGGGATCCATAATTTATAAATGTTCACATTTTTCCAAATAAACATCTCAACTGACTCCCCTACATTAGCATGGTATATCCTACTAAAGATTTCCTTAGACAATTCGATGTTATCTAACACTGCTAAGTACAACTTAGTCAATGTTCCCCACGAATCAACCAACTCCCCTGCATTAGCATGGTACATCCTACTAAAGATTTCCTTAGACAATTCGATGTTATCTAACACTGCTAGGTACAAATTAGTCAGTATTCCCCACGAATCAACCAACTCCCCTGCATTAGCATGGTACATCCTACTAAAGATTTCCTTAAACAATTCGATGTTATCCAACACTGATGGGTACAAATTAGTCAATGTTCCCCAGCGTTCCGAAGCCATGTCTGACCTGAAAGCCTTCCACCATTCAAATAGCCCTCCCATCAAACAAGAAGCCGCAATTTCCACCCATTTACTATCACTTACTTGATACATATAAAAATGTCTTTCTAAACTTTAAAGAAACTCAAAGATGTTAAAATCCGACTTACCGCCAAACTTCTCAATATGCAGTGGTGGTGTATTGACTGGGCTGAAGTAAATCGATTAATTTTCCACAGGTATGTAGGTGGAATGGACTCCCAACGTTTGTGGTTGAGGGGAGGGAGATCAGTCACCATGGGCGTTAGCATTTCTACCCGTTCTTTCAGTAACGACACAGACTGCGTCAAGCTTGCCACATCAGACTCACTAACTTCCATAGTAACAGTTATTTTCAAACACTAGTTAACTTATAATTAACAGAGCTTAAATTATTGTTGAATTAACCACTCCATACAAAGTCGAGAAACAGAAATAGAAAAATCCAAAGTTACGAAAAAGGTCCCCGTTTGGCGCCAATGTAATTGTCTAAAATGAACACGCCGCTACAATCAGGGCTCAACAACAACAAACCATTTATTCAACAATAACAACACTAAGAAATAAATTCAACACTTACCAAAACAAAGCTAATAAGCAAGTGCCTAGTCAGTACTTCACACCAATATTAATAAATCGATATTATTTCAACTAACAGAAACAGGAAAGACAACCAAAAAGAAGAAGAAAAAATACAGCAAGTACAATATCCCAAAAATACTTTTCAATAACACATCGAGTAATAAACAGCCATAAATAAATAAATGTCTCTCTAGTGAAGTTTCTGGTAGGGTATTTATTCACAAAGTAGGTCACGAGAGTACAACCTCATGTGACCATAAATTTACATACTCTTCTGCTACATTTATAGTATGTGTATGTCACCGCTAGGGAAGCTGGTGTCAGTTTCATCATTCATACATATTTACTCAAAATACAAAAGAACTAAATATAATACAAAATGCAACTAAAAATTTATAGATAATCTAAACGATAGAATGAAATAATAAATGAGGGATAAACATAATGATAAAACAAAAAAATGGAACTTGCTATCTCACAAACGGATGAGCACAAAATGTTTGAGGGTTCTAATACTAAATTACCGTTGAAATGTTACTGAATTCTATCACCAGTGGGACACTGTGATGACCAAAACAGTCACTATTTCCTATACGATTAACTTTACACTTTAGGGATAAGTGTTCTCACTTATCATGAACGTAATTAAAGAAGAATATGTTATAATATGTCAACCAAACTACATCTGCCACATCCAGTACCGACAAAGCCTTTCGTCCAAAACCAGATTCATCAGGTCAGCTGGGGTGTATGAGATATAATGGTAATTTAGTCCTATACGTGTATGTATATATATATATATATATATACATATATCATCTAATTTTCATGAGCAACGACTGTTATAGTGTGAACCAGATTAAGAGAATAAATTGCAATTATTATAAGTTTTACTTAATTCACATACAAATCAGATTTTAGGGTAAGATTTAATAATACATTATTATTTATTACATTTTAATTTTAACACATCATTTTATATTCTACCGTGTTAACCTAATATTATTAGAGAGACATTTCGAACGTTTTTGTTTGTAACTAGAAGTTAACAGTCTAAGAAATAAGAAATTCACTGTGTTTTTGTTTAGGTTTTTCTTTGACATACTCCTAACTTGCTTGCAAATTGTAATAAGATTAAAATTAAGGTATTTCAGTTTGTGCGACAATAATCATATTTCTTGTAATCCACTCATTATTTAGGCAGTTTGTAAGCGAATGTAGAGTAAGTAAAATAGTTTTATACGATAATTTGTTACATATTTTCCCTTATTTTCAAAAATAGTGGCTTACAAAATATATATGTGTATGGCACAAATATTTTTTCTCATGACAGCAGAATTTTATTTAATTTGCAGCATAAAAAAAGATACGGAAACAATTAATAACGTTCGATAAGTGTACTCATTGCGAAAAAGATACTATCTTCCATGTGTTTCCAGATGAGCATTGGTTGCCATGGCAGTTGGATCAAAAGAAGGCTGTGCCTTCCAAAACATTCTACGTAGGATATCCAAAGCTATTGACCTAAACGATTTATTAAGTACACCGTAAATTATCGGATTCCAAAAACTGTTGCTGACAGCAATCCAAGTGACGGTAAACTCCAAGTCACTAGAGGGCGAGCTTTCAAGAACTGACGTAATGAGTTGCGTCATCGTCCAAGGAGTCACTCCAGCCACGAAGCCTAAAGCTATCGCAGCCACTGTTAATGCTGATCGGTAGTTTCTAATCTTCTCTTTCGTTTGAATCTACAAAATAATAAAAAATAAACATACTAAATCTGAATACTGTTAGAGTTTTATAATAATAATAATATTTTAAGTAAGAATGAAACCAGGCGTTAGCGAAATAATTCTAGAAATGCTTTAGTTACTGTGATGACAAGTATTTGGTTTTCCTCCAAAAACATTATCTTTTTACGTCCCCAGTGGGACAGCGTTAAGTTTATGGACTTAAAACACTAAAATCTAGGGTTCGATTCCCCGCGACGGCCACAAAAGATATCCCAATGTGGCTTTGCTCTAAAACAAACTATCAAACAAACAATATTTTTACATTTATTTTCGTATAGAAACTGACCCCCTGGTGGCTCAGCGGTAAACCTGACGGCTTATAACACTAAAAATCGATAATACGCGTTTAGTGTGTATCTTTGTGCTTAATAACAAACAAGAAAACAACTAATAGAAATTAAAATAAAAAATAACGACATTAACAAAATAAAACCATTAAGTCTTCTGCCTGAGATAGATGACAGAAAACTGAAAACAGGGTTAACATAGTTCTTCACCTCACATAAATAATTAAATTAATACAACAAACAGTTTATCTTTGTGACATATCCGACTGATAAGTTTGATATAATTATTATATGAAAAATAACTGGGTCAATTTTTGTGTCTTTTATTATTTCTTACTAATTTAGCATTCGATAAAAATATGTGATAATGATGACTTTACTTATGATCCAAAAATAATAACTTTATAATTTAAAAATTATGTTTCGAATCTTCATTTTCTCCAGAAAAAAAAATAGCAATGTTATATTTAAATCAACTATTATTTAGAAAAATTTCTCTGTTTAATCGTGCACGGTATTCGCCAGTAGAAATCAAATACGTCTTATAACAGGTGTAATAACAAAGTCATGTTATTATTATAAAATTCATCATCAGACAAGAAAATATACTTTCATTTTTCTTTCGAATATCTTTCTTCTTTAGCTCCTCCCCCTTCTACCAAAATGTTTATCTAATAACCAACAAAAAAGGTCTTAAAGAACAGCTGTTTTTGTTATTGTTTTTTTAACACGAAGCTATACAGTGGACTATCTACGTTTTGTCCAAAGCAGGAAATCGAACCTCTGATGTTAGAGACAAGGACAGCAATTCAATAAAGGTACATCCACGTTTTCCATTAACGAGAAAAGATATTGAGAATTTCAACTCGAAAATAGCATTGCAATGTGTTCGCCGCGGGGATCGAACCCAAAGTTCTAGTGTCATAAGTCACCAAGGAACTTTGCTTTTCCATATTTCTCTATTTTATACGTAATAAAATATTCTTTGTATACATTAACCTTCACAGCCTGATGGTTACTGCACTCGACTAGCATGCAACCGGCGGGGCGAGGGTTGGAAACCCGTATCAGAACACACTCTTCCTTTCAGCTGTCGAAGCGTTATAATATGACGGTCAATCTCACTGTCAGTTGATAAAAGGTAGCTCAAGAGTTGGCGGGGGTTGGTAATGCAGATATCGCTTGAATAGCTTTGCGAGAAAATTAACAAATACGAGCCTTTGTATATTATTTTCGTTTATTATCAAATTAAAATTATATATTTATGAATAGTTGAACAATGTTTTATGATTTTCAAAATATTCTATAATTATTTAAATCCGATTTAATAACCTTTTGAGAAATCAAGTTTATTTTCTTCTTCTTTTTTCAGCAAATACGAACTTTAAATGGTTTTTAAGCTTACCTCATTATTCTGTTTTGTGCAAAATCATGTTACAGAACCCCTTAGCCTTCATTGCCTATCTTGACGATGTTAAAACATTGCACGACAAATAGTTTTAAATATCGAATCTATGTTGATTCAACTGTTGCTAATAGCCAACAGATTTGGTGAAACCTTATTGCGAATCTTCGAATGTCAGTGATGACGTAGAACAACAGGGTTTATCTTCACACAGCTATCCAATTGGGGGCGCTATAAATCAATTGGATTATATGCTGTATTATAGTAGTAGTTGTAACATAGAGCAAAATTTCACAATTTTAAAGAAGTATTAAGCAGCTTAAAAACTGTATTAGTTTAAACACTGTCTATCACGTGTTTTGTACCGGGATGTAATAATATCCAAGCTCAAACAAAAAAAGATTGAAACTTTGAATTCAAATTTCAAGTAGTCCGAAAAGGGGAGGAGTAATACAACAATGAATCATTTTGAGTCGGGACTAGTCACTGAAATATTAACAGTATTATGAATATTACGTAATTTCAAACAGTGCATTGTAACAAAAAGTGCATAAAAATATGACTAATAAACAACTTAGTAAAACAGAAGTACTGGGTGTAATTCTTATGTGTCTTCTTAAAACTTGATGTGAAATATTATTACTTTTATTTAATAGAATACATTTAGTCAAAACTATACTCGTACCTGTTGTAAAATTACCCACCCAGAACAGCAGATATATAAAATAGTTTTTATAAAAGCGAGTTTTCTTCCCCAACATTTCATAATTTTAAAATCTTGCTGTTACACACACAACAAACTTTTACCTTGTTTATTTGGAACACAAAAGTTTACCTTGAGCATGGAAGTGGTATTGATGGTTGTAATCTAGCTGCAGTATTTGTTTGTTTTAAACTTCGCGCAAAGCTACACGAGGGCTACCTGCGCTAGCCGTCCCTAATTTAGCAGTGTAAGACTAGAGGGAAGGCAGCTAGTCATCACCCCCCAACCGCCAACTCTTGGGCTACTCTTTTACCAACGAATAGTGGGATTGACCGTCACATGGTAACGCCCCTACGGCTGAAAGGGCGAGCATGTTTGGTGGGACGGGGATTGCTAGTCGAGCGTCCTAACCACCTGGCCGCTAGCTGCAGTATGATATGTTCATTTAATATAAGATAGCTTACAGAAGATGTACTCTGAGGACATTTAATGTCCAATAGAGTAATGTCATCAACCATTTCGGCCAGGTGTGGCAAGTTATTATGGGTACATTGTGTAAACATAAATTTCAAATATCTTTGCCTTTACTCCAGTGGCTTTTTCATATTTTTCTAATACTACACTTTCATACATTCTACCATACAGAAAAGCTGGAGATCTTAACGCTGTTGCATTTGTTATCCTCTTTGCTGGCTTATGCATATCCTTGCACTATTTCACCCAAATTACTAGTAGTTAGTCTTCAGAGCCCGGACTCTAGCCAACGTTGAGAAGTTTATAATTTAGCAGTTTAAAGCAACACAGTTAACAATGTCAAAGCTTTCTGATCTATCGCGATCTGTCTTACTTTGAAGAAGAATTAAAATTGATCCTACCGATTACCGGTTCATTTTTCGCCCACATAATTTTGATCCTCGTTTCTTTACTTATTTTCTCTGTTGAGACAGTCTATACTTCTCTTATTTTGCCATTTTCTCGTTGTAAAGCTCGCTTCTTCATGGTATCACTATAGCCTAATGGAATATCTATAAATCTACACCAGTAGAACTACTATTTAGGAAAAAAAATGTATACCAAACAGCTAAAAAAAAAGTAATGTAAATTGATTGTATTTAACAAATCGCTGGTCTGAGCCTGGAATGAAATGATAGTGTTTAACAGAGCATAGATGTAAAGTAAGCTAATGAAAAAGATATATAGGAAAGAACGTAAATACGTGTTTATGACAATTATAACTTCCTGTACTCACCACAAGTAGCGCATATTCGTTTGTTTATTAAAAGAGCGAGTATCGTTAGTGAAGCAGTTTGGTTTTGTTACAATCTCTTTGAGAAAACGTTGTTTTAGCCCTTCATCAACAAAATGTGTAAATTTCTGATATTTGATATGTCACTGGGCTAGGCCGATTTCAGATAATTCCATACCTTTCTGGTAAACACGTGGATTTTGAAGCTAACGAGCTAGGTTCGAATCCATGCGATACCACAACCTACTTTTCGAAGTTAAGAGTGACAGTCAGTTCTTATGGAAGATGGTGAGTGGTAAAATGCTACTGACTATTTAATATTGGTTAAAAGTCGTTGTACTTAATTAGATTTTTCTTTTTACTTCAATTTAGCCGTTTTGAAAAATATATTTAATTTATTTCTCCCTCAGAAAATTATTTCTTCTTAGTAGCATTCGTTATCATAGTGAGCTACTACTGTCATGTAACAATTAGACCTTACTTTTTCTCATGATGCAAAATACACTTTATTCAACTGATGTTCATATATAAAATAACGCTTATAACGTTAGAATTAGTGGTTCGATCCCTGTGGTAGGCACAGCCCAGATATTCTATTGTGTGGTGTTATGTTTAAAATATTTTATTTGTTTGTTGTTCAGCGCAAAACTGCACAATGGGTTATCTGTGCTTTGCCCAGTGGGATATCGAAATTCACTATTTAACGTTATAAGCCATTATCCTAACTGCTAAAGCACCAGAGATGGGGGCGTGCTTAAAAGAAAACAAATAATATTTTATAAAATAGGGAGTGTTTTGTTCTGTTTACATGAAAAAAACAACAACATTAAAATGGTATGGTTAAACAATAAGTGAAATATTCTTCAATATAGATGGAATTATTTTTATTGAAAAATTGTCACATTTCGTTTTTTTTTCATTCTTTTAGTCCTCATGTGTTTGATAATTTAACTATGAAAATAATTTATTTAATGAGCAAAGATTAAACTTACTAGGAGCTATTGAATGTTTATAAGTTGATATGGTAAATATTTGTAGGCTTGTTTGTTTGCCGTTTAAGGTATTAAAAATATATATTATTATTTCTATAAAAAATATTGGAGAGACATCTTGTGGAAGTTTTAAATATTATTATTCGATAAACTCTTCTGACATTTATTTTTTCATATATAATTTTAATGAAGATTTAGAATGAAATTCTAAATATCTTGAAAATTATAACCTTTTCCACAATCAGGGAGCAACCGTTTCTAGCAAAACTCAAGTTGCAAAATTTAAACTCACCTCTTGCACACTGCTGCATCGACGTATATTATCATCAATGGTAGATGGCGCCACATACACTGTCCTTATTTGCTTGCGTGCTATATATAAGATTGCGACATAGCAAAACAGGATGATGACTAAAGGAGGGAAGAAAAACAAGGTACACGCCAGAATAATGATGGTTTTGTTGGCGTAGTACGGTTCACACACCTGAATCCCATCAGTGTCAAAGTAATAGTCACCAGAAGGATAAATCATTATACAATAAGCAGTTACCGAAAAAAACCATGAACTGAGAATCATTAGCAGGCAGACCTGAAACAGAAAAGAAATTTGTTCAAAACAAATAAAGTAACGTAATTTACTATTCACTAAGAACTGTATTAGTAAATTTAATTTCACTATATTTTCGAAGAATTTAATGCTGGGTATCTTATGTCAAGAAAAGGCTACTTGTTGACAGTAGCAGCATAAATAGCATAAAAGTCAGAAGAAATTATTATTTTTGCTGGTGTTATATGTGATCTAATCTTTTCAAGAATGTATGATATAGTGGCTCATGTATAACCTGCATAGTACTGTCACACAGTTCTCTTATCAGTATCTATATTATACCTATTCAGTCATAACCAGCAGCTTGCTGATGGTACAAATCATCAACTTGTTAGAAACACAAGGCGGTCATAATCAGCAACTTATTGGAGTTGCGAATCAGTTATAACAAGCAGATTTCTGAAAATACAAGTCAATAGTAACAAGTAACTTGCTGCTGGTACAAAAGTTACCTATAATTAGTTGTTTGTTTATTGCAATTCTGCAAAGCTGCTCGATGGCTATTTGCATTAGCGCTCCCTAATTTAGAAGAGATAGACTAAAGGAAAGGCAGTTAGTTAGTTAGTCAATAACACCCACCACCAATTCTTACGATGCTCTTGACCAACGAAAAGTGGGATTGATTGACACATTATAATGCCTCTACGGCTGAAAGGGCGAACATGTTCGATGGTGAGATTCGAACCCGAAATCCACAGATTGAAAGTCGACTGCCATAACCACCAGGCCGTGCTAGGCCAACATGTATAACTAGCAGGTTACTGAAGATAAAAGATAGCCATTATCAACTGGTTGTTTGAAGTCTGTATACAAAGTTTCTGATGAACAAATAAGTACAAATAATATTTTGGAACTACGTAACAATTAAAAAGAAATTCGCTACTTTCAAATATTTAATACATACGAAATATTTGACTGTTATTCATCTGAACGTTGTACCTTAAAATTCGTAGTAGAAAAAGTTTCATCACCGCAACAAAATTTTAATCCCTATTACTAACAAATCAAATCAGTATGATATCTTAACAACGTTTTACGAATGTTACACCATTTCAACACGCTTTATTTGAAGTGTAGTTATTGTGATATGAGAACGAGGTTAAAACCTTTCTAGTCATCCACGTGTGATATTGCAAGGGGAAGACGATACAGATGTATCGATCTATAGCTACACACATCAAAGCTAAAGTTGATTCGTGGAACAAGGCCGAAATGAGCAAAGCTTCCATTGCACAAAGAAAACGACCGAAAGGCCAGCACCGGTAGAGGGCAGGAAACACGCTGAAGGGTGTCACAAAAAGTCCAACAGCGAGGTCAGTACAGGCTAATGACGTCATGAACATCCTTGGTTGTTGCCTAAGGTAGCGAGAATGATTTCGACTGTGAAGTACAACAATCATTAGAATATTCAACGTCAGAATCGCTATGGTAGCAAAAATAATCCAGACAGCTTTGATGACTTCCGTAGCTCCGGGTGTAACGGTAACCAGCGAACCAGAATTATCCCAACAGGACTGGCCAAAAAATGGAAGGCCGTTTGACGAGTTCTGACCATTACATGTCATTTGACTAATTCCATCAAATAGGCTAACCATTCGTTTTCATAGACTTTTCACTTCTTGTTCTTTCTTCTCTAAATGAAGTAAAAACAAACAATGTCAGCTAAAAACTATAAAACTTGAACTTTATATACAGAATTTACATATAGTCATTAAATCTACAAGTTATCAATAACGCTAATTATTGAAACTAAGGCTCCGGATTGTAAATCCTTTCTTATGACTAAGTATGGTTCCAACACAAGTATATATATATATATGAGCACTTTTTTTGATTTGTAGATACGTTAAAGCAAAATAAAATCAAGCGCTTTTAGACACCTACTATATTAAAACATTGCTTTGATCAGGTATGATGTACGTTAAGAAGAGAGATAGAAGCATAAGGATCGTCTTATAGAAATATTAGGTGCGGAAGCAGAGAGCTCCAAATGCTAAAACTACTTCCAATCCTGAAAGATTTCTAGCGTTAAAGAGTCACAATTTTCTTGCTATATTGTAATTATGCTTACCATTACCATCGTTTAGGGGTTACAAAGTCTTTAAGTAGACATTAATATCAGTTATAACTATTTGATTTAGAACGGTGGCGAAGCTCAAACTTGCGCAGAGAAGACTATCGAATATATAGCTAATCCACAAACATCTATATTAAAGTTCCAATTTGTGTTTTTATATTTTAGGAACCTGTCCCTAGTAGACACGGAGAAACCTGCCCGAGCTTTCTTGTTTTAGCTCTTGTAACTGACCGGGTGAACTCCAAACATCTTAATTAGAAATTGGAAAATTTAAGGACACTGTCTTCTCCATGGGCTCTCAGTGCAAGTCCCCAATTAATGTAGTCTTATTCTCGTCACTTGCAGCTGGATCATATAAATATGAGAAATAGTACTGTAGGTTATTCCTGTGATAAAAAATGTTTTTAAACAGGCATATAGTTACTGACTTATAAAATGAGTAATCTTGAATGTACGTCTATAGGATCAGACTAATAATGATTACTTTCGAGTTCACGTTCATATGCTGAGGATAAATCTTTTGGTCCTTGAGCTTGAGATATAGCTTCAGTGAAAAACCGTCTTTCATCGATCGTAACTGATAACGCTATCACCGAAAATGGTTAGTTCAAGAAATGATGAGAATGAAGGCTTTAAAATATTCAAAATACAAGGAAATAGCCGGATTATTGCTGTAAATGATTTGTGTTAATACCCTACCCTACTAACTATTTATAATACACACACAAATATATATATATATATATAACACAACAGTTGTGACAATTTTATAATTTATAGGTAAGCGAGCTTGTAACAACAGAACATATTTACTTTGGATGATACTGTTTTAAAATATCTCAGACAATTATGTCTAAAAGCAAAAAGTGTATACAAATTACAATATGGGAAAAGAAAATGTATTCATAAAATTTGGATCTACACAACTGTATATACAGATTTAACATTTAACTTCGTAAACCTAACATGTGATTTAAAATGAGAAATAAAATAATTAGTAGCAGTAGGTCCTGAAGTCCAGTATTCCCACATCTAAAACTACCATTTATCATTCTACAAGGAAGGCAATATAAGAAAACGAATATATTTATATAACAATAGGTTACTACAAACACACATCTGGAGTCACAGTTAAACCTTAGCTCCAAACGTTTGCATTCCAGGTCCCATATTTGTCAAATGCTTCTATGTTCATTTATGTCTAGCTCAATCTAAACTATTAGTTGGCAAAGGTCTCTCTCTGTGTGCATCCGCTAATATCTGGCGAACCGATGGACAGAATGTCACCAAACCTGGCTTATGCCTTTAAAGCCTTTCGGAGGGGGGTCGGCGTTCGAATCTGACCCTAGTATTTTTTTTCCTTGTAATTATTATCAAAAAAGAGAAGTAACAATTATTCCTTAATTCCTGTTACAAGCTGTTAAAGTAATTAGCTAGTTGTATGAATTATTTTGAAATAACAAAATTGTCAATAGAGAATGTTGTTAAAACCATAATGTTTAATTCGCGTGACTAAAAGGTTTACATTAGAAATAAGATAGTCCAATTTATTACAGATTCTGCAATATCCAAACGTATGAGAAATGATAGAATTTTTGTATAAAATGAAGCAATGCTACTATTAGGTGAAAGAAGTTCATATATTTACAAAAAAAAATTCCAATGTTCATAAAACATATTTATATGAAGAGAATCGTTGTTTTTGTTTTTGTTAAAAATGGGTAACGCAGATTATCAAATATTCAAATTCAGCAGGATAAATATATGCCAGGAATAATATTACTATTATTATTAAAACTAATTAACACATCAATGTATATCTTTACGTTAACATAAAATAATCTGAACGTAAGGCTTTTTTCATAAATGAGCTTCCAGAAAATATATCGATATAACTTAGCAACACTGGGAAAATTGTAAGCACCTATAGGTATATCAAAACGTTTTACAGTCCTTAAGAGCAGCAAACTCCCTTTCGACTTCCTAGCAGTGAACTCGAGGGCTTATAGCGCTAAAAATCGGGATTCGATACCTGTGGTTGGCACAGGAAAGACAACTGTTGTGCAACTTTGTGCTTAATAACAAACGATGAGCACAAAGAGTTGTTATAAATATGGAAACTAAAAAAGCCTTTTACATTTTCTTATTAAAGTAAGAATCATAAAAGTAAGAAATTCAACTGGTTTATTGAGAAATGAATGTACCAATATCTGAAACTAATCCATGTTGTTTGAAGAAATTTTTAATACATAAAGTAATAAGATCAAGCACGCAGGCACACACACACACACACATATATATATATATACACTGAGGATGACGTTGTAACGTCCAAACATGTAGAGTCGTCAA
>NW_013667326.1:206388-217471 GCF_000517525.1 Limulus polyphemus | reverse complement strand
TAACTTTATACACAAGTGCCAAAATACTATAATTATATATAAACTGTTTTTCTTGTTTCAGCGTAAAGCCACACAATAAGCTGTCTGCACTCTGTCATTCGCGGGTATCGAACTTTGGATTTAAGCGTTATAAGCTGCAAACTTACCGTTGACCCACCAGGGAATTATATATATATATAGTGACAAAGCATAATCTAAAGCTTATAAAGTACATCAAATATTTCATTATTATTCTTCATTATACACGTATCTATCTATCTATGAACATATGATTTTTAGGTAGTATTTGGAATAGACAAAGATAAATTGGCAATTATATAATAAACGGTGCTTATACAGAGTATAATATTTAAAGATAAACCGACGAGGTTGAGAAATAATGCAAGACTACACACTGCAATAAGGCCCTTGATATGTGTATAGCACTTGAAAACGTTTTTTTTTTTTTTTAGCAACTGCAAAATTAATTAATTACATACAATCTTAGCCTGAGCCAACAATATTTGAGAATGTTTGTTCAACGTTCTCTGTAAATATGAAAGTAAGTAGTTTTGCCAGTATTTGTCGCTGTTGCAGCAAATCTTTTTATTATTATAATTATAGATAAAGTGTTTTATGGATGCTTCTTATCTCCTTTCTATTGCTAATCTGGTAATTACGAAACCCAGGAAGTGGAATAAACTCTCACTATTGGCTAAACGGGAAAGCAATACTTTATACTGAAACATAGTAGGCTGAGGCAGAGATTAAAGGCGTGTTTGATTAATTACTTAGGCAGTGAAGAAGAGTATAACTATTGGTTAAACAAAGAGAACAGAAAACATATTATTGGCTAGTTACATCTGGGATTTGTTGTTAAATGTAGAGAAGTTTATTTATTGATAGTATTAAGTGCGGTAAAGTTTAGCCCTAGCTAAACCAAAGCAAAAAACGTACACAAGTTACAGTGTTAATTTTCCTCTTTATCGAATATTGGCTGTACTAAATACAGGCAACTAATGTTAAGCCTAAAACAAGTGGCGTTACAAATTCCGATGTCTGCAGTTAAAATGATTTCGTATTATTCTAGGTATCCTGTATTTAACGATATGCTGTTGCAATAAAGATAATAATTACACCGCAAATGTATTTTTAATACTAGATAAGGATTAAACCCATGTTCTCTATCCATGTTTTATTTTAATTTACAAACTGATAGTCAAGGTTTATATCCATAATTCGTCTTCATGAATCGCATCTCTCTCTAAAAAGCCCCCCAGTGGCACAGCGGTATGTCTGCGGACTTACAACGCTAGAATCCGGGTTTCGATACCCGTGGTGGGCAGAGCACAGATAGCCCTTGTGTAGCTTTGTGCATAATTAAAAACAAACAAACAAACAAACTCTCTAAAAGTTGAAAATGAGCTTCAAATTGATATCCACCCACCGTATACATCCTGCTTTGATCGACTGTTTTGTTACCATTTGCAGCAGGAAATGTTTTTATATTTTCAACAACGAGGGAAACAAATGTGTTGCTGCACATTGTATTGCTTACTGTTTAGGAAAACTACGCCATCATCACATGAACATATGCATATTTACATAACTTAAAGACGTTTAGTAATATAATATACTGTCCTTACTTATTCTTTCTCTCTCTATTCTCGCCATTAAACAAAATCTATGCGGCGTTCACATCATACAAAAAGCAACAATTCATTTTCATACACTCATAATTTAAAAAGATACATTTACAAGCAAGAATCAAAATTATCACTGACACTCAGTAAATTCAAATATAAATCTGCTACATCATTACAGCTAGTTAACCCAATGATATTGTTTCTAAATCTTTGTTAATCTGTATTCTCATTTTCAAATGTATTACTCATCTGAGGACCGGATCTGTCGATTCACGACAGACCTCCTGTTTGTTTTTTTTATTAGACAAAAAAAAAAACTATTGAAATATATTACACGAAACGTTCTAAGGAATATGTAGTTTATATGTAAAAAAAGTGGACCCGACATGACCAGGTGGTTAGGGCCCCGGCATGGCCCGGTGGTTAGGGCGCTCGACTCGTAATCTGAGGGTCGCGGGTTCGAATCCCCGTTACACCAAACATGCCAACCTCCGCCTTTGCCTGGTCCCAAGTCCAGGATGAGAAAGGGGGAAGGTTGGGCGTGGGGCTAGCAACTCCACCCCGTAAAAACCAACCTGCTACAAGTAACTGCAACAACACGGCCCTATGCCCCACTGGGAGTTTACAGGAATAAAAAAAAATGTAAAAAAGTAGTTTAATTATACTTAGTATGTTTGTGACTTTTTAACTTCCGAATTTTATTAAAGTTTATTGAAAAAGTTATTTTTTACTTTTAAATACACCATTCTAGCTTAAATTTCTTATTATTTTATGTTGTCTGCTTAAACCCCGAAAAAAGTGTCTAATAGAGTTTTTTTTTTTTCAATAAAACTACAGATTTTAGTATGATTTTATTCGGACGTGACCTGATTGTGCGGTAGAGCTCTGTATTTCGGAGCTGATGAGTCATATTAGGATCTGTGCGGTACCACAAAATTGTCCCTGCGTTTTAAGTGAGTGCGTTATAAGAGACAATCAATAAAATAGCTGTTGGTTTGTTTCGTTCCCCTTCTGGTCAATAACTCAAAATTAGAAACGGCGGCAGACCTTAGTAGCCTTATAAAAACTTTGAAATGTGAATATAACTACTGATTGTATTCCAATAATACAATACCAAATTTATGGAAATTTCATATGAACATTGGTCTAGAAACAAATTTAAAACTGTATTTAAAATATGAAACATATACGTAAAAATAGAATCTGTTTATTTATTATTGATCAGAAAGTTATATTTCATATACCCGACCAATTTTGACTAGTTTTATATTCATTAACTTAGACGACCCCCAGTGGCACAGCGGTATGTCTGCTGACTTACTGCGCTAGAAACCGGGTTTCGATACTCGTGGTGGGCAGAGCACAGATAGCCCATTGTGTAGCTTTTTGCTTAATTACAAACAATTAACTTATTTATTTTTATTATTTTCAATTAGTACGTATTGTTCATTTTTTTTCCACGCTGAAACAGTTACGTAGCTGGATAAAAATCACGTAAATTTTGAGTGATCGATAATGATATACGATCAAACGTCAGTGATAAATATCCTTACCTGAGTTATTGTTGTAGTTGTCGAAAGGAATGGTAAAACACAAATATAATATCAGCAATAAGTTCCAGGTCTATAATAGCTTGAGAATTATTTCTAAGCATGCTGTGTTCACTTTTCAAGTAATCTTTACAATACTAGTTCTTGAGAACTTGTAAGAGTAAAACACTTCAACTATAAGCGACTGGTACATGCTTTGCGTCTTTTAAAAACTGATAAATCCTCCTTTTTTATTGGTTGTTAGCTGGAAGGAGTGTCTTTTTTTTTCAAACCTGAAATAGGAGATACAGGTATTCAAATTCATCCAATCAAATCATAGAAGCTTGAGAATTATATTACTATCATTATAACACTTTATAATTTATTGTTAAGCCATAAAGAGAATAAGAAAAAGAAATTAAAAATGTATAACATGCTGTTTATTTCCACTATAAGCGATACAAAAAATGTTCAAACGTTTTCACGTTCTAAAATTAACTAGACAAAAATTATAAAATATACTGACATTATTTTCTACTCTGTTTTCTGGCTCAAAATTATTGAAACAGATGAGATTTGTGTTTTTCTTAATTAGATCTCAATATTTATAGGCAAAATTGGCACTCGAAATCACGTAAGCTATATTTGTGACGTGCTCTGTCATCATGACGACTAGTTGTCCAGTTAATGGATTTCACAGTCTTTGGAAAATTACGTATCTGTTATAAATTGATATTTAGGTATCTTCAACTTGCATGGCACTTATGGGCTAAACAGCTTTGGTCAGGAATCCCTGAGGCTCAGGCAAAGGCATCCTTAATTTAGAACTGCAGATTAATCTATTAGCTGCGGTACAGTTATAATGCCTCTACAGCCGAAAATGCGAATCGTATTCAACTGCATATCGCGACTCGAAACTTAGACCTCTTGAGCTGCAGCAAGGCGTACTAATTACAAGGACACACCAGCCCTTCACGAATCACAAAGTATAATTAGTGAGTTCAGGCAAGACAGGTTAACCATATCCGAATTACGGGTTCACAATACGGGTTCACGAAGAAGCAAATATAATATGTATGAATCATAAAGGTGTGAAAAGGTGTGAAAGGAGTAAAATCCGACCGAGAAAAATTTTCCCTTCGAAGGAGTAGTTTGTCAAACATGGTTCTTGTAAAGTAAGTCGTTTCTTGAAAGCAGCGAGTCGTCTTAAAACATGAGGAGGTGTCAGTTAACCGTTTGGAGACTGCAGTGACCTGAATTACATACATTGAATAGACAGATTTATCTTTGACCTGATTAGCGCAAAAAAAATGGAATAATTAATTTGCATTAAAATAGCCTATGTAAACTACAGACTAAGAACCATTCACTCAGTTGAGAAGCACTGATCAAAACGAGTAATGTTAACAATCTTCTTAAAAAAAAACAACTCAGGATTTGACTTAAATGACAGTAAACTAGCATAAGTACCATTGCCAATAACTGCATCAAAAATATAAAACAGAATAACATATGATATGCTAAAGTTAGCGTTAAGATCAGCCACTTCAAGTTAAAGAGAAACCTTTAGAGTAGACGGCCATTAAGAGATCATAAGTTCGTATAAACGCCCATATTCTTTTTTCAATTCGTTAAATCATTCGGTATGTTCAATGGTCTTACTAAATTAAAATGCAAATTTCTTTATTATGATTTCAATATACATCAAACTACAACTATAATGAATACAACATAAAATAAATATATTTATCAAACTACAAATAGAATAAATAATAATAAATAATGACTTTTTTTGCTATTGAATTTGTTGTATAATTGATAATACTCATTCACCCTGATTCTGGTTTTTTTTTTGTCTTTTTTCGAACTGGGGTGAGTAAGGTGTTGTGAAAAACTTATAGGGGTGAATGATATTGGAAAAGGTTGAGAAGAACTGGACTAGAGTATAAATTTAAATGATAAGTAGTTAACAGTAACTTAGCTATGACTAGGTACTACTTTTATTAAGCAATGCCAATGACGTCCCTGAATTTAGTTTTGTGCAAAACAGTGTCAATTTCCTAGTCATGTGACTTGATGCTTAAATGTATAGTGTTAGAGTCCTTGCTCATAAGTGTTCATTTGGTAATGTAGCTCAATTCTCCATCAGAGTTGCTATACACTGCTGGAGGTGAATAACGTTGCTGCCAAGCGTCTTCCATCACATTTGTCCATTCGAATGTGGCGTTGTGCCGACCTCCAGTCTCTTCTGCATCATTCTTTATTGTCGGGAAGAATTCCACCTTAGAACGCTAGAACTTAATTAGAAGATGAACACGCTGCCACCGCCTCTTCAATTATGAAAACTTAAAAAAATCAGAACAGAACTTGAACTTTGATCGTTGAATATGAGGGAGAACAAAAATTTGCTTTGTTTTAGCATTTAATAGCCGAAAAAAAGTAAAAAAACACGAGTACATTGCTTCGAAGTAATGGAATCTTTTTGATTAAATTATATTTAACACTGTAGCTAGGTACTTCATTTGTCGATGATTTGTATAACTATAATACACCATTTTAGAAAAACGTTGAGCCATGTATTTTTCAGGCCGAGAGTTACGACACAAAACAAACACTCAACTAATTTGAGGCATAATTCATGCTAACAAGACCCAGTCTTCTGTAAACCATGTTAGTGTTAGCTCCCCCCTGTATCTGAGCTCTGGGATGTCTAATTTAATTGAAAGCACACACACCACACACAGTTAATGTGTATATATGGTAAAACTAATACTTCCTATAAATGATTTATTAAACAACCTCATGATTTGCGTTGTCACCACAATATTCATAATGTTTACATTCCACTTAGGATTAGTGAAGTACGACCGTAAATCCATAGTTTTCCGATAAGGAAAAAGGAAAACACATAAGTATAAATATCGTACCGTGACCTCTCCACCAACGTCCTTACAACTGAATTTATGAATTCGTTTATACAAAGTTACGTTTGTGTTTGTGATCGACGCTTGAAAATTGAAATGCTATTTAATTCACCCTGTTTCAAATTGAGCCCATTATTGTTTTTAGTACACTGTTAATGATAGAAAACACCAGATATCAGTTATATTTTCGTTACTTAATAAAAAAAACAAGCTTGTTTCATTTTGATCTTTTGCTTTATTGGGTATTCAGTCCGCCCCTGCAATGAATCATTCAACAACACTGAAAATTCGAATGCCTACACCAAAAATATATTTATGAACAACTGTAGTAAGTTTCAACAATTATTTCAACACCCAGTCTGAGAGTCAGTGAGACCGAATCCGGGGAACTGGGTTGTTTACAGAGGGAGTGTCACGGTTTCCGGTATTCGAGTTAGAAGAAAAACAATATACTTCGATAAAGGGCCGGATCTGTTAACTTAAAACACACATACACACTTTACTGCCAAAAGAACTTATCTCTTATTAATGTTCGGGCACGAAAACGTGGTGTTTATGGGGTTGGCCAGATTGTGCTTCTCTTGCACAAAATAGTGTTCATGTTCAGACAGGTTACCGCACTTAGCCACCTTTTAGCACAAATAAGCTTCGTTGAACTTTTCTCGGTCAACTCTTTCGACAGAACTCGAGAAAATGACTTTACAGAATTCAGAAATTATGTCTTGTATTTTTCCAACATATGCTGCGACCACCATGTTTTGTATGGGACTTTGGATTCGGGAGTGGGTTTTACTCCCTCATAGTCTGGAAACTAGTATGAATTCGGCCACGCTGGAATATAATTTAGATTTCAGATATGACAAAAAGCTCAAATCTCTATTCAGAATAATGAAAAAAAAAGAGAACTGGAAAGGTTTTTTTAGGAATAAATCCATCAAATATGTCTCCCTAGCTTGCAAACTGAGTGTTAACTCCTCAAAAACAAACAGTATTCTTAAATTCTACTGACTAGATATTATTTTTAATATTATTCTTTAATTAAATATATGAATTTAAGCAGCCAACTTGAGAAAGCCCTGCTCATTTGAAGCTTAATTATAATGTGCGTATTCGATCGGAAGGAATTTGTATTTATAGCAATACCACGAAGATTATTTTAACACTTTCCCTAATTTTGAGCTACTCACCAAAAAGAAAGCAGCCACTCGGCGTCACCATACCCCCCTCACCTCCATCCTCTTCTACACGATAAGGGATTGAATGTCACTCTTACAAAGCTAAGTGGAATATTTACTAATTTAGGGGTATCACACAAGTTCGAAACACATTCGCCAGTTTAGAAATCCTCATCTCTATCACGCAGGTCCAATCCTCGCTCTCCACTAGGAGGAAAGTATTTAGCCCCTCGAAAAAACTATTTCTAGCTATAAGTTTTAATAATGATAAAGTAAATAACACTAACTACGGAAGAGAGTACACGTTGGAAAGTTAAGCTCTTATAGATTTTTGAATAGTATTTAATATTAATATTATCATTTGTAGTAATTTGGGTTAAATAACGAAAGAATAGCAACAGCTAGTAAGATTGATAAATAGAAATAGTAGGGTTAACATTTTAAATTAGAGATTATTGGTGTAACCTGTACTGCAGGGTTAGAATAGGCTTAAGACATGTTAACGGAACTTTAGACGTAGCTATAATTCAACATACTGGTAAATCGTAAAACAGGTTAAATACATTGTTTTATTAAACAAACACAATTTAAAGACTAGCTAATTGTTTCTTTGTGTTTTAAGGATTAACTTCTTTATTTGACTTTAGATGCATTAGTTTATCTTCAGCTTATAGGTAAGTTATAAATCAGGCAAATACATTGTGTTATTAGTATTACGTAAACATCAAATAAAGTAAAGAGTAGTTATTTGCCACATCTATATATAATTAAAGATAAACTTAACTACTTTAGTGTAAACATAAAGCAGTGAGAAAAACTGTAATATATTTGATTCTCAAACGTTAGGCTTAACATTGTTGGCAGTATGTTACTGATATTTAGTCTTGAGTATTTATTTCCAGGCTACAAATACAATGGTTAAGACTAGTGTAGGAGTTAAACGTTTACAGTTCGTTAATTAAGTGTGATTTGTACATTGAGTGGGTTATATTTGTGAACTCGGGACTGGTATGTACTTTTAATGAAGTTAGGACCAGAGAAGATGTGCAATTTGTATGTAGAATTTGTAGGTTGGAGGGAAAGTTGAAGGTTATCCTAATTAAAGTAGACGCAATAGACAAATAGAAGTATAAACTGCGGGGAATGGCAGTAAAATTTCACGAGGAGCTTAATTTTTTACATGCAAGGAATAACGTCAGCTAACAATGACTTTCAGGAAGTTAGAAAGATGATAAACTTAAGGAAGTTATAGTTATAAGTGATTCCTTAACAAGACATGTGGATAGGATAGTCTGTGGAGTAAATAGAGAAAAAAGAATTAGATTAGGCTATCCGGGGACACAGGTGGAGGATATAAGTGACAGGGCAAGAGATATAATAAAGGGGGCTAGCAATGATGCAGTTTTTGTTGTGCACGTAGGGGCTAGTGATGTAGGAAAAGGTAGGTCAGAGGAATTAATTAATAAGTACAAGGGGTGATATAGGCATTTAAAGAAAAGCGCTATAACTTCATTCTGGCATAAAGACTGCTGAGAATTAATTGTGGGGATGGAACTATAAATTGGTTACTAGGGACAAATGCTAGACTTGGGTTAATATGTAAGGATGAGCAGATAGGTTGGTTGGACTTGTGGGATAAGTTCAGTGGGAAAAGGGAGCTTTTTGCAATGGATGGTTTACATTTAAATAGGGTATGGTCGGGTTTGTTTGCTAAGGCTATTAACTCAACTGTAAGGGAAACTTTAAACTAGGACCAGACAGTGGGGAGGGCCAGTATAAACAAAATGCAGAAAAAATAAGATGTAGAGGAAAGTTTAGCGTAGTAACAATGTATAATAATAGTTCTAAGTTATTATTGTAATGCTATAAGTATAAGAAATAAAATACACGACTTTGGAGCACTGGTAGAAATGGAAGATTTTGATATAATGGGAATAACTGAAACATGGTTAAATGTAGACAGTTGTGGTGACAGAATGTATTTGAAATACAGGATTATAGGTTATTTAATAGGGATCGAGTATTAAAGAGAGGGGAAGATGTGGCTCCATATGTAAAATGTGAGTTACATCCTGTTGAATTTGAGGATATCAAAGATAATAGCAAGGAGATTGAATCCATTTGGGTTTCTATTAGTGGATGTAAAGGGAAAAGGCTTTTTATTACAGACCACCAAATGATACTGATCAAACTAATGAGAAATGTTACTGTGAGATTAAGATTTCAGGTGTTAATGAGATCATAATTATGGATGATTTTAATTTCAGGCATATACACTGGGCAATGTTAGAGCCAAACCGTGAGGGAAAAAGGTTTTTAGAAACTGATCAAGATGGGTTTCTTCAAGGAACTTACAAGAAACAATGTTATTTTAGATTTATTCTTAACTTCTAACATAGAAATGGTTGAGAAGGTGAAAATGGGAGAACATGTGAGTGCAAGTGATCCTTACTCTATTAGGTTCGACCTTTTGCTGTATATATAAAGATCAGGAAAAAATGATATTTTAGCTACAAATTTCAAAAAGCAAATTTTGAAGGGATGCGACAAGAATTATCTGTTGTGAATTGGGCAGCTGAATTTTCTGGATACACTCATCAAATGTGGAAAAATTCTCCAGATAAGTTTTTAAATATTCAAGATAAACATATTCGTTATAGAAAGAAAAGGGTGGCTGCAAGTAAAAAACAGGTTGGCTCACAAAGGGTATAAGAGACAAAATTAAAGAAAAACATCACAAATTTAAGAAATCTAAATTGATTGGTATGACGGGTGATTTAAAAGATTATAGGTCAAGAAAGTTGGTCAAACAGGACATTAGGACATCAAAAAAGATGTATGAAAAAGGTTGGCGGAAAATGTAGAAATGAACAGTAAGGTTTTCTTTAAATACAGTAAGGGTAAACACAATTTGAGGATGGATGTAGGACCTTTGAGGGTTGATAAAAGAAGGTTTGTATCTGATGATTATGATACGGCTGGATGGTTAAATTCTGCCTTTTCTTCAGTTTTTACTAATGAACATTTAAGCAGTATTCCTAATCTCGAACAGTTGATAGATGGAAACAAGGTCGAACAATATGATTGCATTAATTCTGAGCTTGTTAAGAAAAAAATGGGAAGTTTAAAGAACGATAAGCCTCCTGGACCAGATACTATTTTCCGAAGGGTTTTGAAAAAGTTTAAGTATTGGATATGTGAGCCACTTGCTACTATTTTTTTGTATAGTGGGCAGGTGCCAAAGGATTGGAAGTTAGCCAATGTCACTCACATTTTCAAGAGAGGTAATAAAAATTACCCCAGTAATTGCAGGCATATTATTCTTGCATCAGTTTTGGAAAGTCTGGTAAAATATGTTTTGCAAAGTCATTTAACAAAGTTAAGAATTATATTTGATTGTCAACATGGTTTCACTAAGGGTAAAATCCTGCCTTACAAATATTTTGACATTTTTTGAATAGGTTACTGCTTATTTATATGAGAATAAGGGTCTAGATATAGTGTATCTGTATTTTCAGAAAGCATTTGATAAGGTGCCACATATAAGGCTTATAAAAATGACCTCTTTAGGTGTGGGGAATAAGCTAGCTAATTGGAGAGAAAATTGGTTGGATGGAAGAAAGCAGAGGGTTGTTATAAACGGAGTTCAGTCAAACTGGATTAATCTCACAAGTTGGTACCTCAGGGCTCAGTCTTAAGGCTTCTGCTTTTTTTTTATTTCCATCAATGACATAGATGAAGGAATGGTCAATAAATTACTTAAATTTGCTGATGATATTAAAGTCTTGGGTGTTGCTAGTTGTGAAGAAGATGCTGTCATTTACAAAAGG
>NW_013667326.1:198425-205470 GCF_000517525.1 Limulus polyphemus | reverse complement strand
ATGCAAGATAATGCATATGGGTTATCATAATTTGAATTATAAGTATAATTTGAATGAGAATAATCTTAATAGTGTTATGAAGGAAATAAATCTTGGTGTAATGGATTGTAATACTTTTCTTAAAAATTAGATCAAGGAGCCAAGCGTGGTCCAGTGGCTAGCATGTTCGGTTTGTGAACTTTTGAGCCGTGAGTGCGCAATAAAAATGACGATTAAATCCCACTATTTGGTGAAACAAGAATAGCCTAAAAGATTAGTGCCGTTGACTAGATATCTAACTGTCAACTTTATATAAGGCATGGATATATGTAGATGGTCCTTTGTGTAGTTTTGTACGAAACTTCTAAACCAATAAACAGCTGTGATTAGAACATGTTGGTTACATTTCAGAATTAACTCACCTTGGTCCTTGTCCATGTGATTCAAGGGGGCCTGGAAGGTAAACATTTCTAGAAGCAGCCATTGGTGGTCAGTAACATAACATTATGTACATTGACTACAAGTTTTCCTTCTTTTTGCATTTGTTACATTCTAAGATACACTTAAGTATTTACAGTGGGCAATTACTTTCTGCAACGAGACTCTATAGCTCTTCATCTGTGAGTAACATTTACTTTAGTATTGTTTGTAAATGGGCTTAAATGAATCAGCGTGTTTTCACTGTGCTGCAAAGTTCTGACGTCACGCATTCGTGGCGAAGAACAACCGGGAAAAGTACGATTTGTTGATCGGCTTTTCGAGGTAACGATTCACATGTCTCATACCACATAATACGCTCTCGGCCAATCACACCAAATTAATTCATGCTAGAGGTAGAATAATTTAAATTAGTTGATACTACTATACATTTCAGTACATATGAGTAGTATGTTAGATGTGTAGCTAGGAATCTCTGACTCAACCCACACTAGCTTAATATACTTTTTCAGTGTAAAACAGTGTTAGAAACTGTCCAGTTTTCCTATTGTGTCTAACAGAAGAATATCATTATCATCTGATGCAGTAAGCTGTAGTTACAAAACATAGAAGTTCACATACATAACAAAAACCATGTTATAATAAGTTAAAGTTTTTAGAATTAGCAATGCCCATCAGCTCAGTTATATTGATGACTGAAAATGTTATTTAAGAGAACTCCGTACGCTTTGGAGGTTGTTGAGTTCTCCAGCTAGATTTAAAATTCAAGATTTTGATTTCTTTCTGTTGCTTTAGGTTATAATATGAAATACGGTAATTTAAGTTGTTAGTATGTAATTTTAAAACAATACAGAGTTGAAATTTTGTAGTTAATGAATACTTACAGGAAAGGAAGATAAGCCTACTTTGTAATTCATTTCATAATTACTTCTTGACCGTAATATTAATCTCAACAAATCAAATAAAGACAAGAAATAAAAAAAAAAGAAAAACTCTAACCTGAGTGAACCTTTCTTCATCAGAAGCAAGCAATTTAAAGTCCGGTTCACATATGAAAATTGTACAAATTTTACCAAAAGAGGGCAGTATAGACCTCAAAACCCTAACGAAAATAAAGCAAAAAACATAAATAAGTTAGTGTTAACTTATCTCTTTTTCGAATATAGACCGTACTTAATAAAAGCTTAGCTAATGTTAGGCCTAACAAAAGTGGATTTATGGATTTCGGTGTCTGCGATCATAATGCTTTTGTGTCATTCTAAAAATCCTGTATTTAAATAAAATTCTAGCTTTTTTCAACTACCAGTTCAATATTATTTATATATGTATACTCAAATGTAATTTTAAGCATGTTTTATTTAAGATAAACTACTGTAGTTTTATTTCAAATTGAGTACAGTTGTTAATCTTTTTCACCTTAGTTTTAATGTTTCATAAATTTGAAAAAAAGTGTAAGATGTGGATTAAAATGTTATTTATTTAAAATAAAAAGTAGACTACGAAAAGAGTTGGCGATGGGTGCTTCCCTCTAGTCTATCAATTCAAAATTAGGGACGAAATAGACCACTTAGCTTTGCACGAATGTCCGAAACAAACAGTAAAAAGCATACCATTAAGGTGATTACGTCACAAACAAGTCTACTAGCTTTATTTCGTAATTATAGCCCCCCAGTGGCACAGCGGTATGTCTGTGGACTTATGACGCTAGAAACCGGGTTTCGATATCTGTGGTGGGCAGAGCACAGATAGTCCATTGTGTAACTTTGTGCATAAATTCAAATAAACAACGGTAGTTATAATTTTCATTAATAGATATATTTACAAACTTTTTTGTTGTAGAATAGTGAAGGAAGTCGTTGCCCTATTATTAAAACTATTTCAAAATTCATTATTTTTGCCGACACCAATATTAAGAAAACAAAGAAAAACAGCTAAGATGATACATATGATTTTTGAGAGTCACAACCATGGCATTGTGTAAAACTGACATAAAGCTATAATATATAGGATTAAGTATTTTTTGGTATGAAAGGGAAGCTACAACACAAAAGGATCATTGGTTGTGTAATGTTTCAGACAGCGCCTGCTCCATCTGTTGTTGTGGTATTAAAGTGTTTGACAAAGTGTTATTTGTGTTTTTAGTAGTTCCCCCATGGGACATGGTAATTTTACGGAGTTACAACACTAAAATGTGGGGACCGATTCCCCGCGGTGGACAGAGTAAGTAGAACAATGTGGCTTTACTATAAGACAAAGAAATCAAAGCATCTTTAGTGGATTACATTTTTTTTTTCAAGAGGAAGGGAATAATTGTTTACATGTGTTTTTGACTCCAATTACTCTAACTTTTAGCTCAAGCATTAGAATGTTGACATACCGACTAAAGAAATCGACTTGTTTTGTTTTTTGCCACAGTTAATGTTTTTAATTTTATTCATAGAACTAGGGCAACATTTAACATTATGTCTTTCTTATACCTCGAGTAATTTCCCTCTGAATGGCAAGTCCATGAAAGTTGGACAAAGCATTGTCACCTGTGATTTAGATAAGGTACTTCATTAATTAATTTTTGTGTACTGGCCTTATCTTGTCGCTTCACCGGATAAAGATTGTGGGCTGTTGACCTTTATTTACTAGAATTCAGTCGTATTTATATTTTCTGTTACTTAACTCCTTTTTAACTTCGTTAACTGGTATTCTTTAATGATTATGGAGAAATATTTTTTTAATTTGCGTCGATAGATGTTCTTATGTACTCATCAACAAGAGTATCTGACAGTCAGCTTGCAAAAGGAGGCAGAAGTCCACAGAATTTTCAGTACCCAACTTTCCTGAGGGGCTTTATTTCCTAATTTTAGGAATCATTCTTGCAACTTCTGAAGAATGTTCATCTATAATTACAATAAGGATATTATTATTATGGTGCTAATGGTTGAACTAGAACTTATAACAACTTAAAGTTTGAAAGCGGTAGAGCTCATAGATTTGCAGACTGTCTTCTCACGTTGTACAATGTGAAATTCACGTCATGTTGGATCTCGTCGGCAGATAAATTAGAGGATTAGATTAGTTCTTATTTTCGTCATTATCATTTGTTTTATATTTCCTTGAGTTTTGGGTTTGATTGAGGGACTATTTTTGTTGGACTAGTTTCTTTGGCGCCATGTTTAAAAGCCTGAATCCTTTAGTAAAACCCTTATGATAAACACACAACTCACAAGTATCACAACACAACAAAACGAAACAGTAAATAAAATAATAGTAGCAGCCAAAAACATTTTTACAAATTCATAAGACAATACCGAAATCCTCAAAATCAAGAAGACTGTATGACATTAATCATAAAAATCGCAATTCAACACATTAGGCATTTACATCCACATATAATACAATTAGTAGTAAATTAACAAACACCAATTTCCTAGAAAACAGCTACAATAACCATATTAACTAATACATAATCAGACAAAATAAATGGACATAGCCCTGAAAAGAAAAGTAGAAACAAAATCACCAAACAAAAAAGTTCAACAAATAATATCAGTTCATGAGGGGGGGGGGAGATGTCTGAATAGACCTGACCCTCCCAGGTCATCAAGACCTAAGTCCCGATGATAGATTCAGCACCAACCCTTATGAATTTTAATAGCATAAAAATCAGAATTTGGAAAAAAGCGAGTTACCTTAGGAGTCTGACTGGCAACAACCAAGGAGCGTCACCAGAAAACATGTTAAAAATTCATACATAAGATCAGTCGTAGAATATGCCTGTTTAACATTGATAAATGTATCAAAAACAACACATCAACAAACAACAGCATATACAAAACTATTTTAACCAAAGCACTTAGAGTCCCACGATCTACAAACTCAGTATTTCTACACAATTATTCAAACATGCCAACACTATCAGACAAATTCCTGGATAACTTGCTTCAATATTATAAGAAAAATATTAATAAAAACGAACTGCTAAGCAAACTAGAGAGTTACATAATACATGATGAACCAAGCCCTAAGGTCATAAATAAGAAACTTACAGGCCAAACAGTGCTAGACTAATTGAGTCCTAGACACAAACGTAGCTCTGTTTTAAAAGGGTTTTGTATGTAAAAATAGGATTATGTGTGTATATATATGACTGCTAAGCGGAACTGTATTGTGAACACGGACTAATAGTGGCAGTGTGCATAAGTGAAGGTAGTGAAAATATACGACTTAATATTTCACCCATGAATTAGACGTAGCACGAAAAGGGTATGTTAATTAAAACTTCGGACAATGAACAAAATTTAACATACTGTGAGTAACGCAACAACGTAACAAGGGTTATTCCCTAGGATTCAATAAGAGTGCAAACAAAATAACAATTCCCGAGAGGGGGGGGGGAAGAGGTCAACGCTGAACCTGACCCTCCCTGGTCCAAAAAACATGGACCGAATCCCATTGAAGAAGAAGAGACCCCCTATGAACTACCTTAGGTTATGTATAACGCCAGAAGAGAAAGAAAAGAAAGATGGCGCAGATGATAAGACACTCACAATGCAAAAACTGAAAAGATGATAAGACACTCACAATGCAAAAACTGAAAAGATGATAAGACACTCGCAATGCAAAAATTGAAAAGATGATAAGACACTCACAATGCAAAACATTGAAAATATCATAAGACACTCACAATGCAAAAATTCAAACATTACCCTAAAGGAAAAACTCCATTCATAGGCTTTGGCATTTAAAGTAGTTTTGATATTTCATATCACATGTTTTAATTTCTTCATCATTTTAAAAACGATTTGACCGCCCCCATTCATAAATGTCATATACAGGTCATGCTATGTTTTCGTGAGTTAGGTTCAGCAGAGACATAAAATGTTAATGTTTTTTACAATGTATTTTGTTTATATATATAGGAAGAGATAAGTACGCACCACTGCATCTAATGAGTTTTTACTTTTTTTTCGCTTTGTAAGTTAGGAACTGAAATAAGCCAACCTCAGGATACTTGGAAACAGGATGTGACGCAAATGATACATAAATCAGACATAGAAAATGTACAATCACACTAATTTTCGTTTAATTTTGATTTTTAATGTAGTTTAATATAATACAGAAAAGTACTTAAATAAAAAAATATCTATGCATTGTGTTTTTGTTTTTAGTGAAAGACGAGTGTGATTTTACTACATGAATCTATTTGTAGAACAAATGTTTATTATTTGATATCGATCAAGTACACTCATTGGTCAGTGGCAAGTTTTCGGATTTAGAACGATTAATTAAACCCAAGGTTTCATTCACCGCAGTGGACAAAGTGTCGAGCTTTGTGCTGAAAAACAACAGCGACATCTACCAAACCTCTGTTACATATTTTAGTTCTTCTTGAGTTCAGATTCATCGAGGACAAAATATATTTTTTTTACTGGAAATAGACTTTAAACACCAATATTGTATAACATACAAACTGACTTATACTAATATAACATATAGATCACATATAAGAAACAAATAGCTAAGACTAAAAATGCGCTCACACGGAGTTATTAAATGACATTATAAATCATCCAGTTATCCTCCCAATTAATTAGATCATTAGTTGAGCCAAAATCAAGATGAAATTAATGTTTAGTTAAAAAACAAACACGATAAAAATAGCCTTAAGGAGTCACCAAACAGCTTTTAACAGACAGTGTAATAGTTGATTTATTTGAAATAAAAATTTTTTACTGTATGGCATGGTTTAAAAGATTATCACATGTGAACTAGCTAACAGATTTTACTCCTCCTCCTGAAGAAGGTTCCGCTTAGATATAAATAAATGATTAGTTAAGAAACGATTAAATTACCATAACTAATAAAATAGTGTACAAAACATATGTATTATACATATATTACCATTAAATAAATCGAGATTTTAAATAAGCAGTTTAAATTTGCGTTAATATAGTCGGAACCTACGCTACAATTTTGTTAAAAATAAAGATTTCTGTTTGGCTCTCAACGCATAATAAAAGTTAAATATGCTTGCCAATCAACAGCTTTTCGCTGATCTAAGACTAAATTATCAAACACGTTTAATATCATGAACGCTACATTTTATTTTCCATATGAAATATAAATCTATTCTCGTATTTAAGTCTGTAGGTTAAGTTATGAAGTTGAATTATAAAATCCTTCTAGAATTTGTATTTGTACTCGATATTTGCCTTGGTGGTCAATAGATGTCGCCTCCCACACTTCTTCTGACGTCCGTATATCCTGGAGAATGGATAAAGTTATCTCACTAACAGCCGAGCTCGGTACACCTTCTGGTGTGCCACATTTACAAAACAAATGTTACAGTTGGAAATAACATCTGTTCACAGTTGACACTTCAAAGGTGACATCATAGAATAATTTGTATAAAGAACGTATTATTATAACGTCAGTTGTTTTTTGATTTTTTGTTTTTTTTATGTCTGCTGGGTTTCACTTCTTTGGAACTGATTTTTTTTTTTTTTTTTGGTTTCTTTATAGATTCGGAATTATAAACTATGTTTAAGTATTTTGCAAAAATTTTCTAAGAAACTTAAAACTATTCGGGATGTACAAAAAAAAAACGCATAAACAGAAAACAACCTTTTCAGTC
>NW_013667326.1:193652-198361 GCF_000517525.1 Limulus polyphemus | reverse complement strand
TATATATATATATATATAGTTCTTTAAGATGATATCAGTTAAAGATATTCTATCTCAAATAGCTGTTCAGTAAGTTTTAAGATTTTCTTACACGGCCTTTTTGTTTATTTGGCAAATTCTAAGTTTAAAAGTAAAAAATCACTCAGTAAAATTAAGCCTAACATAATGTATTTTAATGTACCTAGTCAAATCAATAATATGAAAAAAAAGACAAGAGGTATCCTTTTACAATAGTCTGTGTCTTTAAGCTAGAAGACTGTACTTTCAACTGTTTTCAGTATAGTATAAAAATATCTTCCTGCAAGTGTAGATTCAAGATACTATTCTATAAATAAACACATATGCCACTACACCAGTTCATACATCACGAAATAACCACATGTCATAGCGAAAAGGTGGTCATTTGGCGCTTTAAGTCGTCCAGCTCAAGGCATGTTTTCTCAGGTTTCTATAAACCGCGAGCGTTTCTTAAAGAATGTCGAAGGATTTCGAGATAAGTGTTCTCAAATTTTTAAAGTTGTTCACAACCGACTTGCTCTGATTTTCAAACTGATCCGCGATCGTTTTACACAGGCTCACCAGGGCCTCCGCGATCGTTACACTCAGGTATTTCAAAAAATTGGTGATCGTTTGAGTATTGTGAAAAACAGCCGTAATGTCTCGTAAGTATATTTTATAATTCGAATTTTCAAGGAACGTGTACCATTTTTTACATCGTTTGTAAGTAAAACAATAAACACGCAAAATTAAGTAAATCGAAAGTGTATTCAGAGATGAAAAATTGAAAACAATTAATTTTAGTTTACAGTCTTACAACTCTAAAATCCATAGTTTAATTCCCCTCGGTGGGCATAGCAAATATATAGCTCATAGTGTACCGTTGCGCTTCAACAACACTGAAGTGAGCATCCAGTGTCTCTAACAGGTTTCATTGTTGGACTGTATTTTCGTTCTGTTATATTGTTGACAAAGGAATGAATATTTAGGGAAAGCAAGGTGTTTTTATGTTATCATAGTTCTTCAGTACGAACCATGTGATAATTTATTCCATTTAACTTTCAGTTGGTTGTTCCATTGTCAAAAAAAGTTTAACCTGCTCAGTAAAATTCATTAATATCTTTAGAGGGTCGGGCGTATCCTAGTTGTTATCTGTCTCGGACTGTGAATCTGAGGTTCGCAGTCTGTTGCCGCAAAAACGTACTCAGCACCTTGAGGCCGCGGGTGCACTATTAGAGCGATGGTCAAATCACACTACTGGTTAGACAAAAGTTGCTCAAGAGCTGACGGTGGGTGCTTTTGGCTAGATGCCTTCCCTTTAGGTCTATCAATTCTACATTGAAATTATAAAAAAAGAAAATAATACTCAAAAATATTTTTAAATGAGATATTCTTCAACCTGATTACTTGCCTGGTGGCATTGTAACTGAATAAATTGTAGGTATTAACAGATTTGTATTTTGTACAAACCATGCTAAACATATATTGAGAATCAAATGTCTTCTTAGACTTCCATCAGCTAGTTAGTTTTTTACCATGTACATGCTCTCCAGTGGCACAGCGATATGTCTGCGGACTTACCTGAGCACAGATAGCCCATTGTGTAGCTTTGTGCTTAACTTCAAACAAACAGGCCCGCATGGCCAGGTGGTTAGGGAGCTCGACTCGCAATCTGCGGGTCGCGGGTTCGAATCCCAGTCCCACCAAATATGCTCGCCCTTTCAGCCGTGGGGGCGTTATAATGTTGTGGTCAATCCCACTATTCGTTAGTAAAAGAGTAGCCCAAGATTTGGCGGTGGGTGGTGATGACTAGCTGCCTTCCTTCTAGTCTTACACTGTTAAATTAGGGACGGCTAGCGCAGATAGCCCTCGTGTAGCTTTGCGCGAAATTCAAAACAGACAACCAAACAAATACCATATACATTGAAATAAACGTATGCTTGTATAAAACTATCTTTTGACGAGTCTAATTTGATCGTTCATTTTGTACTAAAATTGTATAAGCTCAATAGCTGCGTGAAAAAAGCAAAGAAATAAAGTTTCTTTAAAACTCTAATGTTTATATCCTTATATTACTTAGACCAGAAGGATATTTTAGCAGTTTTATCGTAGGATATCCAAAATATTTAGTAATTAATTTCTGAATTGTTTATTTTGGTGAGTTATATATGTATATATATACATATATATGTGCATTGTTTTTTTTCTTTAACCAGACAACGATTCGAACTCCGGCAACTGAAACGGGCCATTAGTCCTTATATGTTTGCTTACCCGTTTCGAATAGGAAAAGCTGTCATAATTTCACTTGTCTGTATTTCTGTGCTTCTAATAACTTCGAGTAGCTTTCTGTCTTCTGAGTCCGATGTTCGGATGGAAAGATTCGCTCCCGCAGAGAAGGAGGGGTCTCGTTTACCAGTGGCTGTAATGACCCCACAGCCTGCTCCTGCCCAGGTAGAACCTGAGATCTCAGTGAAGTCCAAATGGATTGGGGTGCGGGAAGCCGGAAGCTGGACTGATAATTGGATTAATATCAACGCAGACTTGAACGTTTATTCAGCGTACTTTGATAAGCGTTCCAGTTTACGCGAGGGACCAATCATTAGGATAACTGGCAAAACGGAAAGTAAACCTACGATTTTGGCAGCATATATTGAGTGTTGGGCTAAAATAATATCGTCTGAAGGAGAGGAAAAAGTTTTGAAAATTAAAATGAGGGATTCAGATATTGACAAGCTACATAATTCTTGCATTTTGAAATGTTCTCACGGAGATTTTACGGCAAATGTACCTACACATGTGGGCGTAAAGCTTATTTCGTCGTCGGAAGACCCAACGTGGATCAAAATACACCAAATTCCTGAGCCTAAAATGGATTCAGAAATAAACATTGCTGTATGTGTTCTACCATTTTTTGGTCCCATGAACGACACTCAATTATTAGCCGAGTTCGTAGCATTTTATTCCGTTCTTGGTGTTCGCCATTTTTCATTTTATGACTATGACACAACGCCAAACTTTCGGAGACTGTTGGATGTTATAGCTCAGTCTGAAGACCTGTCAGTGGACATACTTCCATGGGAGCTTACGTGGGAAAAAAGTGACGATAGTGATAAAAAAGCGGGATCCAGCTTTGCTTACTTCTCCGCGTTCCAAGACTGTGGCTATCGGCACATGCATCACTACTCCCACCTGTTGTTCTTGGACATTGACAATTTTTTGACCCCTTCTAGTCACAACCACACAACCCTAGTGGAGCTAATTAAGACTCTGGATGCCAGTGAGAACGGAGCCTGCTGTGATATCTACAGATTCACCCAAGCCATTTTTTGCCTACAATTTCCATCCTTCGTATCTCCGCACCCAGACTCTTCTAATTTTATTACATTTGCAAAACGCATAGCCCGACCGGCAATTGTCCTGTCCTCTCATTGGCCAGGTTTTTTCAGATATTTTGTTCGACCAGAGAAGGCTTATATGTTCGGACCCCATGACAGCTTTATGCTTCCGCAGACCACAAGAAAGAGTATGGCCAAACCAGCCTTGATTCATCACTATCTTGATTTACAACTATGCGACTTTAATAAAGAAAGACAAAAAGTAATATATGTTGATCTGATACCTAATCTGTATGGCGAAGAGATGCTGAAAATTGTGTCTCCCTGGATCCGTTACATTTAACGATTTAGCACAGATTATTTATAATATCGCTTCTTCTTATGCCACAGAAATATAAGTGTAAACAGGTATAAATAAATAAAAAATGTTGTTGCATCGCTTGCTAAATGAACTTATTATATTAATTAGATTAGAGAATACATTTCTTACGTACCTAGTATATTTTGTTGATTTTATCGATGTTAAAATTTGGAAAAAAATTTGAAAAAATGATTTGCGTGACATGATGATCTTTGTTCATCAACTGAACCTGAAAACACAAAAAGAGACTTTGAACAAATAAAAGTCGAATCTAAATCTTATTAGAAAAAAACAACAACGACATATCAAGGAATGGGACATTTACACCATAAAAAACAAAGTAGTCAGGAAATATCGCACTGAAAACACAGTACAACCAGAAAGTATTCCAGTACAAAGAACACAAGCTAGAAAGAAGAATACCTCAATATATAACGTGAGAAATAAGGAAGATTATTCGTACGCAGAACACAAACTAGACGGTGAAAATTACTCTTCATAGGATGTAATATATTCAAAAGTTATTCCACTTTATACATTATGATATATTCAAAATAATTCCAACATATAACATGCAAAAAATCCATAACAGTTTTAACGTATAAGCTTTTGCCATGTAGAACATAAAATAACCAGGAAGATTTCTCTGTGTAAAACATAATGTCGTTCCCCGTGACTCAGGGTTAAGCATGAGGGCTTATAACGCTAAAATTCGCAGTAGGTACATCACAGATAACACATTGTGTATCTTTGTACTCAGCTAAAAACAAACCAACGAAACACAATGTAGCAGAAACTAATTTTACTGTATAGAGCGTAGCATATTCAGGAATAATTCCAACATATTGTATAACAAAAGTAACCATAACAGTTTTCACAGAATGCTTGTTTGTTTGAAGTTAGGCACAAAGCTACACAATAGGCTTTCTTGGTCTCCTTATCCAAGAAAGGATACAGACTTACTGAAAGGATTAAGAGGAGTGCTACTAGTATGATTCCATGGGTAGGAAAGT
>NW_013667326.1:186096-192990 GCF_000517525.1 Limulus polyphemus | reverse complement strand
TCGATAAAGTTTAGACAATTTGTTAACTAAACTCCTTTTACCAAATTAGAAGATTCGTGACATACTGATATGTTTAAACCACAGGTATCGATAAAGTTTAGACAATTTGTTAACTAAACTCCTTTTACCAAATTATCAGACTCTTGATGTACTGAAGTGTTATAATCACAGGGCTAAAGAAATTCAAGTAAACGTTTTGACTGAGCATCTTTTACCAACTTACCAATTCATGGTATATATATATATAATCTAAGGTATTCCACACACAGAGCTCAGTAAGATATAATAAATTTGTTAACTGAGCTTATTTTACCAAATTATCAGACTCTTGATGTACTGAAGTGTTGTAATCACAGGGCTAAAGAAATTCAAGTAAACGTTTTGACTGAGCATCTTTTACCAACTTACCAATTCATGGTATATATATATATAATCTAAGGTATTCCACACACAGAGCTCAGTAAGTTATAATAAATTTGTTAACTGAGCTTATTTTACCAACTTATCGATATGTGGTATATTAAGATGTGCAACACACAAGGTATAATACATTGTAATGTATTTGCTAAACTAAACACATTTTACCAAATCGCCAGATTATTGGTATCTTAAAGTGTTCAACACACAAGACTCAAGGAATCCTAAGTAAGATTGATAACAGGGTTCTTTAAGTGACGCAAAGATAAGACATACAGATTTAAATATGCTATATTTAAACGAATCTGGAGTCTCATCACGCCATTACAGTTCATGTTGCCACGAACAATCATGTTCCTGCATCGTAGCAACCATTGCACATACTTTATCATTAGTCTTTCATGTCTAAAGCACACCATCCCTCCTTGCATGCTTTACATAATATATTTAGTATACGAGGATGACGGTTTCCCAGCGGCCGTTTCAACAGTCCGATCGCGCAGAAATCCATCGGAACTGCATCCGACGACTTGATCTATATGATATAGTATCAAATAGCATGAATATCCGTTTCATTATCCAGCTGATTGAGGAATGAGACTGCTTGAAAAATATTTTGTGGAAGCAGCTTGTGTACTCACGTCGCTTTTCCAGACGGAGATCCTTTTTCATTATGCTGCGTGCACCCCTAGAGCACATGGATTGCTTTTCGACTGGCATTTGTAATCGCGGATTCTCATCTGTTATAACACTCTGCACTTGGTTTACCCCGACTGGTGCTCCAAGTTGTTTCATATTCCTTTGTTTTCCAATACTATTTATTACAAGTCTTGAAAATTCTAAATCCCCAACATGAACACATCCTTACGATCTGAGTGTATGAGTATTTTGCATTGGAAAGGGATGTTACATACTCTTCCTCAAAGCGGTACATTTTCAGTTATATTACACTACCTAAGAACACCAAATAATGTCAAAATTTTGATACATTTAGTTCCACTGCAGCTTCATATGTGACTGTGGCTGTCGCGTGAGTTGGTGATTTGCATATTCAAAATGTTTTTGATATCACATACTCAGTTCTCTATATTTACCCATCAACATGTTTTTGATATAAACTGATAAACTTATACTTTCCAACGTTCCCACATTGGGTACCTTATTCACTTCTTTAAGATAATATGTGTTCGGATTTCTCCAACGTTTCCACATTGGGTACCTTATTCACTTCTTTAAGATAATATTTGTTCGGATTTCTCCAACGTTTCCACATTGGGTACCATATTCACTACTTTAAGATAATATTTGTTCGGGTTTCTCCAACGTTTCCACTTTGGGTACCATATTCACTACTTTAAGATAATATTTGTTCGGGTTTCTCCAACGTTTCCACATTGGGTACCATTATTCACTTACTTTAAGATAATATTTGTTCGGATTTCTCCAACGTTTCCCACATTGGGTACCTTATTCATATTCAACAGATACTACTCTGGAATACAATTTCGTACCATACACCATTATATCCGCCTTAAAGATATGTTTCAGCACATGTTACCAACATGGATTGATATTATTAAATTTTTCAAGTAGAAAATACTTTCATTTGTCATGTGACCTCTCAGTGATGTTAAATAAATATCCACGAGAAGCATCCTGCTTAGTGATGTTTGTCATGCTCCAGGAACATTTGTAGAATGATGCCAAGCATTAACAAAACATTACAACAATTTGTTTCTAAACTCAAACCTAATTAACTTACTAAAGAAATAAAACGACCCTTAAAGGATGCTGATGATAAGGTTATTATTGAAGATTGTGTGATGACTGAGATTTAAGGTGTTTTCTTCTATTATGTTTTACAACATGGTATATTAGCAATATTCTTAACCCTGAAAAGTATTAGAATTGACTTGAGTCGTGTAGATATCAAGGGAATTATAGTAAGTAGAAAGATCAGGATATTAAGAGTAGATAAAGCACCATTTTTGTCGGGGTTTTAGTGGATGTCAAAGATCAGATATGTGAGTCTTTCTCTTTTAAATTTAGTAGGTCAACAGAAAGTGGGAAGGTATCAGAGGATTAATGAGTTGTTTATGTTTTTAAAGGGAGTGATAAGGATATTGAGAAAAAAAATCTAGAGAGTCTGGTATAAGAAGGTTTACAAAATCATTTATTGAAATATGATATCATAAATAAAAGACAACATGAAATCTTGTCTTAGTAATATGTTATTTTTATTTCGAGGACATTATTTGTTATCTGGTCGAAGTAAAGGGTGTGGACTTGGAGTACTTGAATTTTCAAAAAGTTTTTGATAAGGAACCACATAAAATATTAGATAAGGATATTACATCACTAGGAGTTGGGAAATGACTAGTTAATTGAATTGCAGGATGGATGGATTGGAGAAAGCAGATTATTGTTAATAACTGAGCCCAGTAAAACTGAACCATTAACTGTAACTAGTAGAGTCTCTCAGCCTTTTTTATTTATTTACATTAATGATAATGTTCTCTGATGACATTTAACTCTATATCTATGATGTTGAGGAGCTACAGAACGACTTGGATCAATAGGTAGATTGGTCAAATAATTGGCAAATTATATTTAATTATAGAAACTGCACGGTAATTCATTTACATTAACTGAGATTACACGTTTAATATAGATGGAAACCAACTGAAGAAAATGATCTTGGCATAGTGGTGCATAAGTTACTGAAGTTATCGAAGCAGTTCACTGCTGTTATTATTAAAGCTTGTTGAATGTTAAGGTGTATTTATAGAGATATTGATGACAAGTCAAAAGAAGTAATTATTTCTTTTAAAAAAATCACTCTTTAGGCCTCACTTACAATATTATGTACTGTTTTGGTCTCCTTATCCAAGAAAGGATATAGACTTACTGAAAGGATTAAGAGGAGTGCTACTAGTATGATTCCATGGGTAGGAAAGTGGTTTTACAGGGACAGGGAGATTTCTTAACTTATTTCTCTTGAGAGAAGAAGGGTAAAAGTTGATTTTACTGAAGTTTATGAGATTATCCGAGAGATCGATAGCATCAAGGCATTTTGTTTCCTTGTGCTATATTCTGAAGATAATAGGGCGAGAAAACATAAGAGTTATGTTTGGAAAAGGCACTCTAGGCTCCAGTTAAAAATGGTTTGATTTTCTAACAGGGTGGTTGACTCATGAAAAGAGTTGCTGTCGGCAATAGTGGTGGTCAGCACTTTATAAGAGTTTATGAGAGGATTGTTGGTCGTTTGTTTGAAGATAAGCACAAAGCTACACAATAGGCTATCTGTGCTCTGCCCACCACGGGTATCGAAACCTAGTTTCTAGCGTTGTAAGTCCGCAGACATACCGTTGTGCCGCTGGGGGATTTTTTGAGAGGAATCGATGGTTCCTGAAAAATAAAGAGAGAGTTTCAGTTTTGCATAAGATGAGTTTGGAAGGACAACCTTGAAGGACTAAATGGTCTATTATTTTCCATAAGTTATGTTATGTGAATTTAACCGTGTGCACATACATCCATGCATTCGGTCTATATCACACATAAGTTTTTAATAGTTTACCATTAAAGTCACATTCTCTCTCTCTCTCCCCTTTCTCCCTATGTATATGTATATATAAGTTATCCTTGAAAACCTGGTTATATACCAAGAAGTTAAACCTTTCAGTTGCTGTTAAACTCATCCAAAAAACAACTAAATACACACGTCTGTTTTTCTACCACAAAGTAAGCAACATATTGGTCCTTCCTTGAACGGCAGACACTTTCTTTGCGAAGTGAATAACGTGTATGTTTGGCTTACTTCACAAAGTTCGAAACAGATGGCTGGACCTCATTTGAAAAGTATATTCGTTGTTTGTGATATAAATAGCTATTGAAACTTGTCTGGTTTACAGCCCCAAGTGAAGACCAGGTGTTTGAATAGCTCTTTCGACATGACTAACTTTTTTTTTATATAAAACACACACACGCTCACACACAGGTATTTACTGAATCTCTTTTTGAATAAATTATCAGTTCTTGTTAGTTCTGTTAATTGGAAAGTGCAGCACATATACGAACATATTTATATAGATATACATAATATACGAACATATTTATTTTCTGAACTTATCATGATAAGATATTTTAATATACAGTGCATGAATGAGCACCAGTTAGCCTAGAAGCTTGATATTGTTTCAAAACCTCTAGGTGAACAAATCTAATTTTCATATTATTTTTTGAAATTAAATTCATCTATTAAAGTGCATCAAATTAGCCCCCCAGTGGCACAGCGGTATGTCTGCGGACTTATATCGCTAGAATCCGGGTTTCGATACCCGTGGTGGGCAGAGCACAGATAGACCATTGTGTAGCTTTGTGCGTAATTACAATTACAATCATCAAATTATGGAAACTCGTCTTACCTTATACTGACAATGATAAACAAGTTTTGGTTGTGAGGTGTATAAAAATGATTATATATATATATATATATAGTCACTTTCACTATAGTTTTGAAAACTTACCTATTATTATTGATGTGTCCTTTTTGATATTAATTAATTAGATGATATTTAATCCTCCCGTAAGCTATACATGACTTCAACACATAATGTTCAACGTGTCTACATTTTGACGACTGTGCTAAAGAATGGCAATTCACTTCTTCAAAATGTAGCTTCGTTTTCAATAAAAACAAAATATTAAGCATATTAAAGACGGTGAACATTTCAGCATGACTTCAAAATGTAGATTTCTAAAGCTTGATCTCATCAAGATTTACAACAGCGATATGTATGTTTTAAACTAGCTGATAACGATTGATAAAAATGACTTTTCTGTTTCTCTTATGTAAACTGTTTTATGCTGGAATAAGAAAAACAGACCATAAATCTGTCAGGAAATTAAATAGAGTGCGAAGGACTGGTGATGTAATTTAGGGCTCGTTGTCAGCCTCGTGGAGTTTCAGGAAACAGATGTAGGTAACTGAAGGTCAAGAGCTAGGAATACCAATATTAAAGAGTAGTTCCATACCTCAGCAATTTTTAGTATTCCATTGAGTATTTTAAATTTAAAAGATAATTTTTTTCATGCATTATGAAACTATACAAAGCATCACACACACATCTGCATGAGTAAAATTCGTGATCATTAGGAAGTGTTTACGACACAACGGAAGCTTCTAAGAAACGGTTCAGTTGGCTTTTTTTTTATGACCCTATAAACCGGTTAGATTGTTTTCTTTAAGGTTTTACAAAACAATTAAGTTGTTTTCTTTAAGGCCCTGCAAAATGCTTAGGTTGACTTTCTTAAGGCCCTTCGAAAGGTTTGTTGGACTGCTTAAAGTACTGCAAAGCGATTCGGTTCACTTCTTTAAGGCCCAACAAAACGGTCTGGCTGACTTTTTTCTCCTTACAAAATAGTTGGGCTGACGTTTTTAAGGTTCTGAAAACGGTTCAGTTGGCTTTTTATGACCCTATAAACCAGTTAGATTGTTTTATTTAAGGTTTTAAAAAGGGTTGAGTTGACTCCTTTAAGGCTTTACAAAACAATTAAGTTGTTTTAAGGCCCTGCAAGGTTTGTTGGACTGCTTAAAGTACTGCAAAGCGATTCGGTTCACGTCTTTAAGGTCCAACAAAACGGTCTGGCTGACTTTTTTCTCCTTACAAAATAGTTGGGCTGACTTCTTTGAGGCTCTGAAAACTGTAGAGTTGACTTCTTTAAAGCTGTAGAAATTTTTAACGGTTTGTTTGTGATGAAAAAAGAAAAAATTGACTCACATGTACTTGTAATATTACGTGAATCTTTGCTTTTGCTTCAACAAAGTTTAATATTAATATTATTTAAATGGATGAAAAATGGAAATAAAACTAAAAAAAAAAGAAATAGAATCTGCTATAGCACGATTATTACTTAGGGGTGCAGCATCTAAAAATACCTTATGAACCGATATTCAGCAAGAAAATTCTGAAATGAAAAGATGAATACTTATGAACTTTAAAATTTTGCAGAGCAACTAATTAGAAAACACTGAACATACAACAGTACACGAGATGTAAATTTGTTTGATTTATTTAATTGATGAATTTTATTGAAGCGATTATCTCAGCAGCTAGCAACAAGTGTTTTAAGGAGTTTTACCTGTTATTCATTAATCAATTTCTGTCGTCTAAAATAACCGCGGTATAAGAAAGAAATGCTAATGAGAATCTATTGTTTATTGTCAGCGACATTTATTCAAAAACTTACGTTGAAGAGAAGAACGTGGTTCAATGATTTTACTTTAAGCTGTTTCATTGGTCTAATATCATCTGAAAGAAGATGATTTATGAGATTTTCTCAAAGTCGCTAAGTTTGTTTGTTTGTTTGTTTTGAATTTCGCGCAAAGCTACACGAGGGCTATCTGCGCTAGCCGTCCCTAATTTAGCAGTGTAAGACTAGGCAGCTAGTCATCACCACCCACCGCTAACTATTGGG
>NW_013667326.1:180538-185111 GCF_000517525.1 Limulus polyphemus | reverse complement strand
CAGACATACCGCTGTGCCACTGGGAGGCGTAGAATAAGCAACACAATAACTATCATATTTGAATAGCTCCCCCCCCCCCACCTCGGAGACACACTGCTAAAAATTCTGATTTAGATACCCGTGGTAGGCACAGCACAAATAACTTACTGGGTAGATTTGTACTTAAACACAAACAAACATATCTGAATAACTTATATTTTCAAATAAAATGTAGACAATATATTCAACGTCAATTTAGTATATTATGGTGTTAGTATCCATTTCTCCAGTTATCCTATTCAACTGCCTCTTTTCGATGAAGCATAGTATTCATTTCTCCAGGTATCCTATTCAACTGCCTTTTTATATCTCCAGTTATTCTATTCAACTGTCATTTTATATGTCCAGTTATCCTATCCAACTGCCTTTTATATCTCCAATTACCCTATTCAACTGCCGTTTTATATCTCCAATTATCCTATTCAACTGCCTTTTTATATGTCCAGTTATCCTATTCAACTGCTTTTTTATATGTCCAGTTGTCATATCCAACTGCCTTTTATATCTCCAATTACCCTATTCAACTGCCATTTTATATCTCCAATTATCCTATTCAACTGCCTTTTTATATGTCCAGTTATCCTATTCAACTGCCTTTTTATATGTCCAGTTATCATATTCAACTGCCTTTTTATATCTCCAATTATCCTATTCAACTGCCTTTTTATATCTCCAATTATCCTATTCAACTGCCTTTTTATATGTCCAGTTATCATATTCAACTGCCTTTTATATCTCCAGTTATCCTATTCAACTGCCTTTTTATATCTCCAATTATCCTATTCAACTGCCTTTTTATATCTCCAATTATCCTATTCAACTGCCTTTTTCTATGAAGCATTATCTCCACCATCTCGTCTTTTTCAGCAATATAAACGAGACATTATTTTCGTAAGTTCATATTTATGTTTTCTGATCTCTCATTTGATAATTCATCGTAGCAGTACATATTACCTTTGTCCGTTTATTTGTTCATTGCTGAAGTTCGTAATTGCTACGCGTAACATTGGATGGAGTAAAGCCTGTTATTTAGTCGGTGGTAAACCCCTCCAGCGGGTAAATCAAATCAATAATACGCGAGGGGCTTAGCATTTATGCATATATATATAATTTGTTCCAAACTTTTCGATGTGCAATGTCTCTGCGATTAGACTGATGGCTGAAAGAATACACCGTATTCTAACAAAGAATGTTTGTATAATGAAATTGTTTAACGATGTAGAGTAAAAATACGTAACATTTTGAAGAAGAGAAGCTTTAATGTTTTACAAGAAAGCGAGAAAACTCGTACAGTAGAGAGTTTAGGACAGAATCGGTTTCGGAAACCTCACCCTACGCCAATTAAGATCAACGCCCTAATCCATAAATTTTACCTTACGATTACGTACAAAAATTTCCCGACTCAAAAAGTCATTGCGTAGGCACTTGTATTATATACTATGTGATAAACAATAATTTGAAGTCAGCAAGAGCCGCCGGGCTTAACTTGGTGGGTAGTTGGCCCGGACTTTCAATCCGAGAGTTTTTGATTTGTGTTCTGTTACCCCTGGCCCGGCATGGCCAGGTGGTTAGGGCACTCGACTCGCAATCTGAGGGTCGCAGGTTCGAATCCCCGTCACATCAAACATGTTCGCCCTTTCAGCCGTGGGGGAGTTATAATGTGACGGCCAATCCTCCTATTCATTGGTAAAAGAGTAGCCCAAGAGTTGGCGGTGGGTGGTGATGAATAGCTGCCTTCCCTCTAGTCTTACACTGCTAAATTAGGGACGGCTAGCGCAGATAGCCCTCGTGTAGTTTTGCACGAAATTCAAAACAAACAAACTGTTACCCCTTTGGATCCATGGGTGCACTATAAGAATGACAGTCAAATCGCACTAGTTGCTCGGACAAGAGTAGCCCAAGAGGTGGCGCTGGCTATTTAAGAGATGTTTATTATTATTCACGAGACGATATTACTTCTGTTAGTGGAAATCACGATTAGGTAAAATTGGTTTGAACGTAACTGTATAATTGGACAATGACTACATTTTTATAAGTAACATTTTCTAAAATTAAGCATATTTACAGTAATTTGTCATCTGTTCAGTGGCGCAATTTCAACAAAATCTTGGGAGGGGGGGATCAAAGTTGAACCTTGAATTCTACAAAATACATGAACTGTTTGATGACCTAGCACGTTTCAGAGTTCACACATCAACTGTAATAACCACGTAGGAGACAGAGGGTTATGAGTAACAAAAGAAAAACATGTCGACTTTGTACTTTGTGTATATTAATATTAGTAGTAATTTACCATCAAAATAACCAATTAACCAGACGTTTTACATTTCTCAAAAAGAAAAATTTAAGACTTGGGTGTGGTCGCTCTTCCCTAATTAGCGCCACTGTATCTTTTGTAATAGATTCGTAAATAAAGTGCCAGGGAATAGCCACAGACTACTGGAAAATGTCAGACAATTAATATAAAATTTAAGGCAAAATTGTGGAATTTTGTTTCCTAATGAACAACTAAATGTACGAATTTAATGGTCACTGTAACATAAAGAGAAAATCTAAAGCAACAGCTTATAGAGGACTATATGATGCTGCTAAGTTCAAGAACGTCAATCCGTTGAATAAAACTCCAACTAATACAAGAACTTAGAAAAGGGGGGATTGGGATTAATTTTTACTCTTCGAACATCTTCGAAACCTTACCTTCACTTGACTTTCAGACAGACCTAGTGAGACGGCCAGCTTCGTCCTCTCCGGACCTGCTAGGTACTTAGTTTGTTCGAACGTTTTCTCTAAAAAGTAAATCTGTCGGCCTGAAAACGTGGGTCGGGTAGGTTTTCTGCTGCCGTAGTTGGTGCCAAGCAAGTCGCGTTCTCCTAGTATGGAAACAAAATTGTGAAAATATGCTTTAAGCTGTGTGTATGTGTGTTTTTAAGCGTAACAATAAAGAGCAACAATCATTAAGACAGGGTATAAACACAATGATAAGGGTTCATTCTGTAAAGAGCTGAACACATAGATTTGACTGTGTCTGCTGAGGCTAGAAACAGCCTAAAACACATATAAATGTTTGTTAAAGGTATTTGAATGTAAACAAAAACAGAAGGGATTTCAACTTTCGAATCGTGTTCTATTTCTATGTGTATCGTCGTAAGGACAGTAAAATATGTGCGCACAAAATTCATGAAAAACTTACTGTAGATGTATTTGAAAGCAGATAAACCATCTCTAAAACCAATAAATATGTAACATGCAACCGTGGTATAAACAAGAGGGAATCCTCAATAGCCACGGCATTTGAAATTATTTTAGGTAGGATTAGAGTAAATTAATCTATAAGACTTTTTTTTTCCCCTTTTTATTAGCTATGTTTTTGTGCACCTGCAATATCAAGCGTGGGGCGCGTGTATACACTATTCGATTTTACAACTGATCAAGCTCTCTATCTGCCTACCCTCAAATTGAAATTCTTTTAGGCAAGATTAGACTAAATTAATGTATGAGACCTTGAGCGTGGTCAAATGCATCAATCGGGTGGATTTGTTGACCTCCTGCGTCCGAAACTGTAATTAGATCTCAAATCGGTCAAAAGATGATGGAGGTATGAGGTAAAAGATTCTACTTGAAAAAAAAAAAAACACAAAAAAACTCGAAGCCATTCTATGAGTCTCTAAGCCGCGGCGAAAAATTAAACTCAAAAATAAGTCTCATCTGTGGGTCGGATTCCACTGAACTCAGTGTGGCGATAAAACACTCACGCACATAACGTCTCTTACGGTAATGAAAAAAACAACAAAAAAGAAAACTGTGATGTTAATGTATAAGTAACCATAATACATTTCACATTGTAACCAATTTCTAACTAAAAAATGTAGAGAAAGTTCGGTTTGTTTTGAATTTCGCGCAAAGCTCCACGAGGGCTATCTGCGCTAGCCGTCCCTAATTTAGTAGTGATAGACTAGAAGGAAGGCAGCTAGTCATCACCAGCCACCGCCAACCCTTGGGCTACTTTTTTACCAACGAATAGTGAGACTGACCGTCACATTATAACGCCCCCACGGCTGAAAGGACGAGCATATTTGGTGGGACGGGGATTCGAACTCGCAGATTGCGAGATAAGCGCCCTAACCACCTGGCCATGCCGGGCCTTATAGAGAGAAAAAAGAATACCTTTAAATCTTAGATGATTTAAAACTCATAATAAAAATTTGATAAACTACTAAACTACATCTTAATATTACACGAAGATTACACTGACAGTATGAAATATCACACAGACGAAAGATGAAATAAACGTTGGTATGAAGTAAGTTGGTTAGACCCAACTCCAAAAAAAGGTAGTTTCACTGCATTGTAAATAGTATTTGATTATAAACGTATACAACACATATGAAACGTGGAAATAATACTCGTGAATATAAAATACAAGCAAAAGTACCCGTCCCCAGTGAGGGGAAAGTTTAAGTTAATCTATAAATTTAAGTTATTTCATGGACTTTAAAAAGGTTAATTGTGTTGCACTCTTGGTTTCACTCAAAGC
>NW_013667326.1:177590-179592 GCF_000517525.1 Limulus polyphemus | reverse complement strand
GTCTGAAGATGAAAGGCGGAAGACTTTCGAAACGTCGTCCTCTACACTTGTGTCTCTACAACAGACAGTTGCCGTTCATTCTACAAAGTTTCATTATGAATACTCTGCCTAAACAATCTATCAAATAATGATAGAAGTTCATTACAACCAGTTAACCTGCTTTAAACAATAATTAGATTATTTTATTAGCTAGTAGAAAAAAAAACACACACATCATAGAACAAATAAAAATATAAACACATTTCTTTCTTCTGCACCAATGTGAGTCATTTAAAAGCCATTGCTTCATTAATATGAAGTACAATAATATTTTATGTGATGGATTAGAATACAATTATTATTTCCTACTGTACGTATGCTTGGGGATGAAAAGTGTTCTCATCAAAATATTTTATTGGCCATTTTGTTAAATATGTAACTAAGCTTAAATCTAAAGAAACTAATTCTTGACTAAAAAATGCATGTGCATAATTGATATGCAGATAGCAGCAATCTTCACAATACGACATCATAATCTAAATCCATGGTCTGAGAAGTATACAATGATTTTGTAAAGGTAACATTGGTCTGTATACTATATAATATGTGAATGTGATCATGGTCTGTATGGTATATAATGATTACATACATGTAACAATGGTCTGTATAGTATATAATGATTACATACATGTATTTAAAAGCGCTAGACATTTTGACTCAAACACGCTGTGTTGAAAACATAACGATGGGCTATGAATGATTTCATCACCCCTTGAATGTTAGCCTACGAGAATTTTTTTTTTCGGAAGATATTAGCAAATGAACAAGTATAATACCTACATGCATTACAGAGACAATTAGGGAATGTAGGCAGTAAACTAGTAATAGTAATCTACATTTCATAACAATGACCATCTACAGACACCATATGTGAAGGGCAAATCTAAAAATTAATACACAAACAACGATTGATGAATGTTAATATTTGAACGATAATACTGATGATAGAAAGAAGTAAATTCAGTAAAGCATTTAAATAACTATTCCATTTTAACGCTCGAAACCATGAACACTTCTGAAAGTAAACTGAAGCCTAATTGAAAGTCATACATAGGTACAACACAAAAGGTGTCATACTTCGAAACAGAATACAGGGAATTGCACATTTGTAAATGTTAGGCCTACATTCGTTAAAAACAGTCTTAGTACTCCAAAAGCTCGCAAAGGCTAAGGTTCAATAAAACTGGAGGCAAGTATGGGTTTGGAAGAGGATTTAAAACAGTAGCACCACTAATTTACGTCTATAAGGCACCAACAGTAGCACCATCTAATTTACGTCTATAAGGCACCAACAGTAGCACCATCTAATTTACGACTTCTCATGGAAAAGTCGAATACTGCTTATGTTCATGTGGCCATGGTCTGTATAGTATATACTGTTTCTGTTAATTTGGCCATTTTCTATATAGTATATAATGTTTCTGTTAATGTAGCCATTTTCTATATAGTATATAATGTTTCTGTTAATTTTGTCATTTTCTATATAGTATATAATGTTTCTGTTAACTTGGCCATTTTCTATATAGTATATACTGTTTCTGTTAATTTGGCCATTTTCTATATAGTATATAATGTTTCTGTTAATTTGGCCATTTTCTATATAGTATATAATGTTTCTGTTAATTTGGCCATTTTCTATATAGTATATAATGTTTCTGTTAATTTGGCCATTTTCTATATAGTATATAATGTTTCTGTTAACTTGGCCATTTTCTATATAGTATATAATGTTTCTGTTAATTTGGACATTTTCTATGTAGTATATAATGTTTCTGTTAATGTGGCCATTTTCTATATGGTATATAATGTTTCTGTTAATTTGGCCATTTTCTATATAGTATATAATGTTTCTGTTAATTTGACCATGGTCTATATAGTATATAATGTTTCTGTTAATGTGGCCATTTTCTATATAGTATATAATGTTTCTGTTAATTTGGACATTTTCTATATGGTATATAAT
>NW_013667326.1:168232-176590 GCF_000517525.1 Limulus polyphemus | reverse complement strand
GTTTCTGTTAATTTGACCATGGTCTATATAGTATATAATGTTTCTGTTAATGTGGCCATTTTCTATATAGTATATAATGTTTCTGTTAATTTGGACATTTTCTATATAGTATATAATGTTTCTGTTAATTTTGTCATTTTCTATGTAGTATATGATGTTTCTGTTAATTTGACCATGGTCTATATAGTATATAATGTTTCTGTTAATTTGACCATGGTCTGTATAGTACACAACGTTTCTATAAATGTAACTATGGTCTGCTTAATATCTAACGCCTCTACAGGTGAGACCATAGTCTGTATAATATGTACCGTTATATAAATGTGACCATGCTCTGTATAGTATGTAACTTTTCTGTGAATGTCGTTGTGGTCTGCATTGTATGTAACGTTTCTGTGAGTGTGATCATAATCTGTACAGTATATAATGTTTATGTGAAGTGACCATTGGCTGTACAGTATATAATATTTCTGTGAGTGTAACCTTAATCTGTACAGTATATAATGTTTATGTGAAGTGATCATTGGCTGTACAGTATATAATATTTCTGTGAGTGTAACCTTAATCTGTACAGTATATAATGTTTATATGAAGTGATCATAGGCTGTACAGTATATAATATTTCTGTGAGTGTAACCTTAATCTGTACAGTATATAATGTTTATCTGAGGGTGACCATTGGCTGTATAGTATATAACGTTTCTGTGATTCTGATCATGGTCAGTATAATGTTTCTTTGAGTGCGACTATTGTCGATATAGTATGTAATGTTTCTGTGTGTGTGTGTGTGACAATGGTTTGTATAATATCTAATGACGGTGTTTTGTGTAGTATATGATGTGTCTACAGGTGTGAAGGTGGCCTGTGTAATACATATAATTTCTCTGAGAATGTGAAAGTGGCCTGTATAATATATAATGTTTCTGCGCGTGTGAAAGCGGTTTGTATAATGTAAAATATTTATTCAAACTTTCAATAAACGTGACCATGATCTGTATATATAGATCTTTTTGTGACGCAATTTTATAATGTGGGAACTAAGAGAAGCACGTAAAAAATCTCATTCGCACAGAGCTCGATAATGTTATTATACCCAAAGTAGTATAGTATAATATTTTGTTTGATAGATCTCAAATAATAAATATTTATGAAATTAGTCTTTATTTCGAGAAAACGACTGAAAATCACATAACATTACTGTTTCTGAAACTAAAAAAGATAAGTTTCTCCAACCCTCCTTTGTGATCGAAGCTAGCAATAGAGCTAACACTTAAGAATGTCCATGTCCATGCTAACCTCAAGAAGAAGGATAACGTGAACAATGCTAATTTTGTACTTGAATTATGAAATGCACAATATAGCTTGGAAATAACTTTACCATTAATTTTGTTCAATTTTTTATGGTATAATTCCCAATAGAATTGATTAGTGAATAGAATTGAATAGAAGTGATTAGTAGAAAATTAGAAAGAAAAAAAACCAGCATAAGAGGTCTTGTTAGTAAACGTACCTCTCATTGTTGACAATGACATTGATTGTCTCAGAGACAGTGACGATTCTGATGGAAACTGAGGATGGTAGACGGATAAACCACTGTCGACGGGTTCCAAGAATACGCTGGAAGGTAAATCAAGAAAACCGTGAAACAGCAAGTCGCAGTTGGGCGCTGGACGAACATCGCTAGACCTAACTCTACAGAAAGAAGTTTGCGTAAGCATCTGTTCTGTCATGTGGCTTGGCCTTGTATCTACAGATGTCAGACCACTGATGCTTGATAGAGATGCTGGTAGATATGGCAAATAATAACTTGTTTCAGAAGAGCTGTTAGTCATTGTTAGTTAGAATCATATTGTTGTAAAATTATTACAACTTTATAAGAATTACATTACCGAGAACTAGAGTAACTATCGCTTGAATGAAGTAATGAGTTGAACCTGCACTTTATGTCCACATTTTACATGTTTTTAGCTCATTTAAAAAACTTTATACCTTGGTGTTCTCGTAACATTTACCAGAATATCTAGGAGTAACTGGGTAACGAAGTTAAGGGTGCGTAAGTAGCAGCTTGATAACATTCATAGCCAAGATCAACATGAAGATAAGAACTTGTGTTTGTTAACTTTAATGCAAAAATCAAAGGGATGTGAAATGGGAAAAGTCAACATAATAGGCTTTTATCAAACTCATAAATATGTCTAGCCTGCGTATGCCGTTATAAATTACTGAACGAAACCTTAGACAGCATATTGCAATTGTTGAAGTACAGTGTAACTTTTCAACGTCAAAGCGACATTACTAAGCCTAAAGCTATGCGATAGAAGTGGTGTGTCAAACTTACAATAATTATTTTTTGTAACAAACACGTCCAAAATTTTTAAAGTCAGTTACAAATTTTATTTATTTCCAATGGAACTTCTGACAAATTCAATGGAAACGAATAATTCACTATTTTGTTTTTCGAATGATATCTCATGATTTGAGCTTAAATGTGCGATATATTCAACCTTTTATGTCGGAGACGCGATTTGAGTTCAATAACATACAACAACTTTTTGAACGCGTTTGTTTGTAATTAAGCACAAAGCTACACAATGGGCTATCTGTGCTCTGCCCACCACGGGTATCGAAACGCAGATTCTAGAGTTGTAAGTTCGCAGACATACCGCTGTGCCACTGGGGGGCGAACGCGTTTGTTTTCGCACAACTCTGTGTAGTGAGATATCTACGCTGTGTCTAATTAAGCTTTAATTTGAGCATTGTAAGTACAGAAATCAAGAAATCTTTTGAACCCACATTACTTTTTTCGTAGAATCATAAAGCTTCTGGGATATTGCTATGTTTATTTTAACAAATTAACTCTTAATCCGAAATAGCGACACATTTCCATCATACACATAAGCGCGATATTTTCAAACGCTTTTTTACATTTAGCAATTCTGTAGGAATGATTAAGCATATTTTGCGTCACTGAATATCTTTATAGATGAACTTTTTAGTAATTGAAGTAGCAATGAAAATTTTTCTTTTAAGAAATGCTAATGAATTATCCTAATTGTAATAATTTATTTATTTTTATTTTTTAGACTTCGAAGATGTTTCATTGATGTTACTTTGGCTTTAAGGATGTTATTATAGATCTCACGTTCTTGGAAAGTTTTGCTATTTCAGAATTAAAAAATATTTGCCTTGAAGGAGGTAATTGTATATGTCTTTCTTATATCACTGGCGATCAGTACCGTCATTTATTGTCCCCCGCTGGGACAGCGTTAAGTCTTCGGATTTACAACGCTAAAATCAGGGGTTCGATTCCCCTCGGTGGACACAGCAGATAGCCCGATGTGGCTTTGCTCTAAGAAAAAAAAACAACACACACACACACACACCATCATTTATTACAATTGCATTTTGATATTATTTAACGCTATTTAGGAAGTGCGATGCCACCGAATATTGATCACTTTGCGAAGGGTATGAAACAGCCTTTTACGACGCAAAATATCTATACACTCATATCATAAAGATATGTTCAGATTAAGGATTTAGATTTTCCTTATACATAAAGATATTGGAAAACAATGGATTTCGGATCAACTTGGGACAGGAGGACCATTCAGAAAGAGACCTGCAACAAGCCGTAGCTCAGGCGTACAAAGCAAAGTGTGGTGTTTTAAAACAGGTGAGAATTCCCGAACACAGAGGTCAGTGACAAAGCTATTCATATTGCCCAAGCAACAGCATGAAGCATAATCAAGGAAAATCTCTAACTGGAAAAGCGACACAAGTCGTATGTGTATAAAAAATTCTTCCACGACATATCCGCTCAACTGTCGCATATCCCAAGAAACTGCAGAACTAAATGGGTGTTGTTGCTATTCCATACAAAGTCATATCGGCCAAGCCAACGCACGTGACACCTATGTTTGGATATTTGTGCGATCGGACTGCTGAAACGGTTGCTCGGAAACCGTCATCCTCTAACATTAGATGGATTATGGAAAGCTACGCGGAAAAAGGGGTCAATTTCAAAAAGAAAGCCTTACAATGGACCCTTTCGCCATTAAAACTATGATGAGGAACAACTGATGAATTATGTAATGTTAATAGAACGTACTCAACCTCTGTATTACATGTCATAATAAACACTAATTGAGGAACAACTGATGAATTATGTAATGTTAATAGAACGTACTCAACCTCTGTATTACATGTCATAATAAACACTAATTGAGGAACAACTGATGAATTATGTAATATTAATAGAACGTACTCAACCTCTGTATTACATGTCATAATAAACACTAATTGAGGAACAACTAATGAATTATGTAATGTTAATAGAACGTACTCAAAATTAAATTGTGTCAAAGAGTTTCTTACAGCTGTATTATCCTGTTTAGTTATGGTGTTGAGAAAATATGTATATCGTGAGGTTAGCTAGACCTTTTGTATTCGACAGAAATGGCTTTGTGTAGTTTTGATTTCAAATTTACATCCCGTTAATGAAACTTGTTCATAAGTGTGCTGGTAAAAAGTAGCATTGGTTACTACCAATTTTCTATATCTTGATTTTACAGTTTTGTAATTGTCGAGTAAAGTTATTGTTATTACAAATTACAATTTTTAGTATCCTTTATAAGGCACGGTGTTGCGTTACGTTTGTAAAAACCTCAATAACTTTCTTAACAAGTTTGTTAAATAATACACAATTAGCATTCGTTAAACCGTATCATACACAATTAAAATCACATTGTAGTTATTCTAAACATTAATATTTTCTTGGGAAAAACACAAGTGTAGAGGACGATATTTCGAAAGTCTTTCGTCTTCAGGTCCTTAAGACGAAACAGACAGTTGCCGCCCATTCCAATGCACTCATCATGAATACTCTGCCTAGACAATCCATCAAAGAGTTAATAGTTTCCTTGCAGGTTGATTCATTTTGCTTAAATAATAACTCAAATTATGGCGATGCTTTAGTTTCTGGAGATTGTATTTTAAATTTAAAAGAACGAATATTGAACGCGTTACAGATGATAGTTAATATTTGTTAAATTTTAAGTTCTATGTAAAACAGCTTGTTTGTATTTCTGTACAAAGATAGTACTTGTTCATTTGTTTGTTTTAGCGAGGGGGAATCGAACGTCGGATTTTAGCCTTCTAAGTTTCTAAACTTACCACTAACCCTCCGGCGTACAGAGAGATAATAAGCAATTTAGTATTATGCTCACTCACCAATGCAGTTGGCCCGGCATGGCCAGGTGGTTAAGGCACTGGGTCGCGGGTTCGAATCCCGTTATAATGTGACGGTCAATCCCACTATTCGTTGGTAAAAGAGTAGCCCAAGAGTTGGTGATGACTAGCTGCCTTCCCTCTAGTCTTACACTGCTAAATTAGGGACGGCTAGCGCAGATAGCCCTCGTGTAGCTTTGCGCGAAATTCAAAAACAAACAAACAAACCAATGCAGTTTTATTTTATTTTGCTAATACAAGTGGAAATAATGAATTGTTTTGAGTTATACCCATGCAAACATATTCATCATCAGTTACTTGAAATATTTTAATAGTGATCCTGCAATTCTTCGACAATACTTTCGGAAATATCACATATTTCAACTTTAGGAGAGTGTGACAGGCGTCAATAAATTTACCGTCAGTTTCCCGATGGGGTTTATATATATATACACCTCATTTCTAAACTATTTAAGTACCAACTTGCTTTTGGGTCCATAACTTTGTTGGTTCCTGGGTTAATAATACCATATGAATCTCATAAATAGTTAAACAAAAATGCCACGAATATTACAGTTAATCTTATTGTTATTTCTAGGGTTTTTTAGGCGTTTATCATAGAAAACGATTAACTTTCACTAAATATTTCAAGTAAGTTCTTTATAATCATAAAACTAATCAATATGATGGAATATGTAGACTTGAAACGTATTACTGGATATGTATCTAAGAAAAGTTTAGTTAAAGTTTGATTTTGTTTAAAACTCTCTACAATTTGCACGTGAAATTAGATCGTAAAGACATAAATGGACACTAGAATGATTTTTGTATAGTGTTTATTAATATCTTTGATCGTGGTACATAAAACAATACTGTAGGTTTATTTGTACAACAAACATCTGTGAAGTCAGATCGTCAGAACTGCGTGATGTGTGCACGTCATTTGTTACATGGTTGTACATAGGTTTTTTTTTTGTTCTTTTTTAGTTTCGTACACAAAATGCTAACTTACTCGCCCACGTTAGGTCAGTGGAACTGGCAAGTTTACCTTTAATACGCCCAAAGGAATTCGATTTACTTACGCTTGCGTGTTAAGAGTGGGTGACTGTTTAATTTTAAGAAATTACTGAAACCCTCAAACTCGGTCGTACATTTGATATAGAACATGATTCACTGATCAAAGACGGGAAGATTGCCCCACCTTAACAAGGTGACGATCTTTCATTGATGTTCAGCTGTTCGCGCATCACTGAATTACATCCTTCACTGACTGAATTCGATTAATATATGAGATTCTAAACATTTCAGACGCAGGCGGTCGCTGTGTCTGATAGTTGCAGATAAGTTATGCGCCCTCTTCCGGCGAACAGTAAAAAAAAACCCAAAAGAACCAATATATTTACAAATTTCCGATTGGGTTCATGGTAAACTTTCTTTCATTTCAAAGTTTAGTTTAATTTTTTTATGTAGTAAAATGAAATCTAAATTATTCTAGCAGTCTTTAAAAAATTCGCAGAGGAACAAGGATATTTACAACTTTTTGGATTACAAACTACTGGTTTTGTGATGTAACTTCATTTCATTTTAAATAGTAGTTTAATTTCGTAATTGTTTATCAATATGAAAACTAAAATATTCAGTACACAAGCTGTTAAGTGTTAATGTACTTTGAAATTAGAAAAGTTGTTTTTCTTGATTAAACATTGACAAAATTGTTGATTCAGACATGTGTTTGTGTTGTTCTTCATTTCGAACTGAAAAGTTTTATTACTTTTCTAGGCAAAACTATTAATAACGCATACATCAACAGAGCAAATACGTCCAAGAAAGCCAAGTCCTATGAGTATTCAAGCAAATTTCTAACTGTGAACGTTATATAGATAACACAATAATAAGATTAATTTGAAATCTAACATCGCCTTAAGATTACAAAATATATAACAGACGTACAACCAGAAAACAAGAGGTATAATCTAAAAATAATTAATATATTATTTGGTAACGAACTAATGTATTATCGTTCAGAACCATCACACCCCCCCCCCCCCATCCCAAATAATTCTCTATTTAATGAAATTTGTTTGAATTGACGGCAACTGCCTGTTATAGAAACACAAGTATAGTTGTGTTTTTACAACAGGCAGTTTCCGTCCGTTCAACCAAATTTCATCGTGAATACTCTGCCTAAATAATCTATCAAAGAATTATCTACTTACTTTTAAGATAATTGTAACTTTACACTATGGAAAAAAACAACAACTCTACACACACTAATCTGTCAAATGTATCCGGATCTTGGAATCATAGATAGGTTCTATAGATCTTCTTATACGACTTAGGATTACCCCTGAGTTAAATAACTATGTATACTCTCAATTAAGCTCATGACATGAAAGTACAGCCTATCTTTAATAAATTATCTCTACAGGGGAACTTAAATATCTCTATATGATTGAAATATTCTCTCTAAGTGGGACATTTATGACGCCCTTTTGATTACCTTGAAACTAAACATAATTCGGGTAGCCGACCATACAACTCTACTTTCGTTCCTGAGATGTGTTAGTTTAAAATCTCTTGATGTTATGAGTATTGATACGTGCAAACCTTTGTTCCATTACAAATGCTTAGAAAACGTCCTATAGTGAAAGGCAGGTAAGACGGCCACCCCTGTATATCATCACCTATGACGGGTTGCCATCTGGAGTATATTATATATAAATGTTGATCAACACACTGGCAGATATTTTGAGCAAAGTTGATGTCAGAGTGAGATGTAACATAATAAATTGGGTGATGTTAAATTAGAGATACTTAAAGATTTTAACAACCACGTTTTCCATACACTCATCATTATTTTATCAATATATATATATATTTAAACGTTTTGTTGGTGATTTCATGTATTATGTGTAACAAACTGTTTAGTTCACTATTAACCCACAAAACTGATAAACTGACTTCCTACAGCTCTGTATCATCAGTTATTCTCAGAATAACGATATATGATCAGCCCTATCCATCCACATTACAGATGATTAGGTTTTCTTAAACTATGAATATCCTGGTTTTTGTATAATATATGTATATACACGTATATATATATATGTATAATATATATATATATAA